>NC_072012.1:39479317-39601817 GCF_027791375.1 Indicator indicator | reverse complement strand
TACGAGTTTGAAGTAAGTTGAGTTAGCATTACTATATCCATTCTTCTCCACCTGGCAGTTGCAGTCAGACGAGAAATCCAGCCACAGCCTTGGAAGGTTGTTCGCCAGGTGACTTGTCTGTTGGTGTCAGTGCACAGCCTTCTGCAAAGGCTCTTACTGGAAATGCATTTACTGAGCTCTGCCGTTGCAAAGAAACGTAACAGGTTAGCAGATTATGGCTATACTTATCTTCTGTCTTTTTTTTGTCAGGGAGAAGACTGTGAGATGTTTGCTGTCAGACTATTGTGAAACAGCGTCTGTTACTCATTCAAGTATATTAATATAGTATCATATATTAGACACTACATCATTCCTGAGGAAGGCTTCCTACAGAGCTAGAGTTTTGTGGCAATGGCTTTTGCATCTCATTTCTGTTCTCTCCATCACCAGAAGTGAGATATACCATCTCTGATAAGATCTGTTCTGGACTCTGTGAGCACTTATGTAAGTGTATAAGCATTTGCAGTACATCTTAGACTGCTGAGAGTGAGAAAAAGTTCCATTAAAAGCTAAGTGATGCATGAACTAATACATTATTGGAATGGATACTTACAATCTAAATACAAGACACTTCAAGATCCAAAATATGCAGTACACCATGTTCTCAAATTTGATCCAGTTACTCAGTTTGCTAGATCTCTCTCATTTCTTTGTAACAGTGTAAACTCAAGTAAACAATGGTTTGGTTTTTTTTTAATTTACAGTAAAGCAAGATGAAGCAACACCTGGCTAAGTGACTATTTTATTAATACTAGTAGTATAAATGCTAAATGTAATTTAGAAGTTATACAGCTCCTTGCCCACAAATAGGACATTCTGCTTCCATTCCTCAAGAGACCCTGAGTGTGTTTATACTTCTGCTCTTCAGAGCCCTGCATAATATACTAGGTTTTCAAAATGACTAGTTCCTTTTCAAAACTTGCATAGGCACATAGGTCAAGCCCTTGGATCAATAAAGCTTGCTAAGTAGAAACTTCAGATTCTTGTATTTTGCAAGGTTTATTATTTTTTCTAAGTATGCTGTATTTTTTTTTCACACACACATACATATATACACTTATTGTTCTTATTCCTTAGGAGGGATTTTTATTCCTCATAGAGAGGCTGGCAGAGAGACATGACAATTTCTGGAGTCACCTCTTTTGAAGTTCATGATTTTTACATTTTGAATGCAAGTCTGCTGCATGCTAGTCTGATGCCCAGTCAAGTATGAGGCTCTGAATATGGATTGTACTTTCTTACTGAGTTTAGAAAATACGTGGTCTTCTCTGGAAAATACCAATGTCTTCACGCCAAATGAGAACAGCAAGAAACCACATACCATGGTAGCCTGAGGAGCCTCATGATTAATGTAAACTGCACAGCATGAAATATCAAACACAAACAAAATTGGCTAGCTACAGCTCTAATCCTTATGTTCCAAAGATGGTGCAATCTGAAGATGTTATCTTTTTCCTTACCTACTGCATCATCTACACCAGACTTCAGGAGACATCTGGTCTAAACCAGATCATCCAAAATCAGAGCATGGGTCCCCATTCATTCAATACATCTCAAACCTGCTACCTGAAATCACATCTCAAATGTGATTTGGATGACCTGAATGATGAGCAGGAAGCTGTCTAAGCTTAACCAGTGCAGAACACAAGACAGAAAAGCCTAACCCCGCTACTTGCCTCTTTAGCTATGCCATTGTCTTGAAACTGCCTAGCTGGCCATGGGATAAGAAGACAAGTTGATTTACTGTGCTTCAAGACTAAGGTCATTTCCAGCCAGCAGGTGGCCTGGCAAAGAGTTGAATGAGGGAGTCTTATGAAGATAAAACAGCCCTCTTTTGCCTAAAACTGAAGAAGCAGGACTCAGATAACATAAGCACCCAACTTGGAAGCAGCTTTTGAGGGCCAGGGTGCCTCTGCCTAATTAATATAAATTAATATTAAAGTTGACACCCCTCAATATGCTAAACAGACTTGACTGTGTTACTCAACGTTCCTCCCAAATCTTGCTGAAGGTCACCTAGAAGGCAGAGACAACCTGGGCTAGGGTATAAAACCCATGAGAGGGACATCTTGGAGCATGTGCACCGCTGACACTGGTACCAGGGTCAGTGAGGGGGTGCAGTGTGGGCCAGCAGAAGCATCACCACCAGCTGCAGCATCTGAGACTGAGGGAGAAAACAGAGATGAGGAAGGTTGACAGGCAGTACTCCTTTTCTCCCACCCAAGACAGGGACACCTTTCTTGGTAAGAACTGTGCCTTCAATATATGGCTGAGCTTTTGCTGCATTACCATTAGAGCTATTGCAAAGGTGTTGGATACCACCTGGGATTCATCAATCCTGAGACCATCATTGCTAATATTTCTATTGTATTTTATTGTGTCTGTTGCTTTGAACAGTTAAAACCCTTGATTGTTTCAATTTTCTGAGCTGTGTCAGAGCAAGTCCTTATTGAGGCACCAAAAAGTGGAGACAAATGTTAATCTTGCCAAATACTTTCAGCAAGAGTCTTGGGCTCTGAGACAGGCAAACATCAGGGTCTTTTATCTTAATGTGACAGGCATATTTCGTACACTCATCTATACTCATATTTCAGTATTTCACATAACACGTGTTCAAGAACTGTGAGAGCAGGTTCCAAGTCTTCCTCTGAGTTCAGTTACATAAATTAATGATTTATCGTACAGTGTTTCCTTGATGGTTTCACCCAGTGCTCAAAATAACTTGTGACTTCATAACATTTTATTTATACAGTAATTACTTTGATTCTCACTAAGCTTGATTCATAACCAGATTGTTTCATCATAGCTTACTTTCCTAAAGTTAGAATCGTTTGGTTCAGATTTCAACTAACTGAATTGCTGGTTCTGTAATTTTTCAATAAAAGGCTTAAAATCCTGCAGAATTGCTGTTTTTCTTGAAGGCTGCAACATATGTTTGCCAACCCTGAATGAGATGAAGAAACCTCAGATGATAAACTTAAAAGTTGCTTTGTTTTTCTTCTGATCTAATAGTCTGGTCACTGCTCACATTGCAGTGAGAAAAAGGCACCTACTGTCCTGTATCTCTGAGCACGTCCTCACTGGCAGGTGGAGGAAGTTGTTTTTTTAAAGGCCCTAAACATGTTCAAAACAGAACAAAGCCCTAAGGCAGAAAAAAATGTTTTGAAGACATTATTTTAACTTCACTTAGTACTGATAAAATTTAAGCTTAGAATCCACGCAGACATGCATGCTCCTGCTCTAGAGCTGCATTTCCATCTAGCATGGTGGTCTAGCAGAGGCTCATCTTCTTGACTATGATTCTGGTAGCCTTGTTCTTGAGGCAACTTGTCAGCAGTTCAGGTTCAGTCAGGTAGGCTTCTCCATGTAAAGCTTAGAGCTAAATCAAAGTCAGGGACAATTATATTGCTGAAAAGTATTTTGCTCTCAGTCAGCCATTAAAAGAGAAAGTAAATTCAGCTCAATTGAATAATTTTTTTATGCCCTTTTGCCACTTTCAGAATGCTCACCAAATCACTATTTGTACCTACATTTTAATTCTTCTAACAACACAAATAAGAGACAATAGTAAAAGCCCCTTAACTGCAAAAAAAAAAAAAAATGTTTATTGTAGGGCTGTTTTAAATATAGTGTTAAGCAGTCCTGACCTTAGAAACATAGTCCTATGAAGTCAAATAATTACTAAATAATTACTATTGAACTGCTGATCTCTAGTGTTCCTAAATAGTTGTATTTATTCCTTTGCTTTAATTAGGGCTTTCATTAGCATGTTACTTTATTGTTTCATATTAAAATGGATGTTAGAGTCAAGAAGGCTCAGGCCCCATATCGGTTCCTAATTTTGCATAAGTTATACATTAACTTCATTAATCACATGAAATGTTTTTTGCTCAAATAAGCATTTCAGGGCCAAACTAAAAGTGAGATCTCTCATTCACTTTCCAATAAAACCGTTGATCTGCCACTGAAGAAATAAACTGCTTCTCATATGCAAATATTCTCTTCCTGTGATCTGATTATTTTCTTACACAGAAGTTTTTTAAGCTCTGTGATTAATGAGAACTTCTGATTAATATTATTGTGTAGATATGGTATTTAACACACATTAATGTAATTAATTGTTTAGGGCATCTAGGTAAATTGTAGTGTTTATAACACAAGGATGCATTGCAAAGTTATTTCATACATGGGGGAATTTTCAAAGTCCTGCATGCTGACATTGATATAGTGCTACTACTCTGTTATAATCTTTGTATATTATTTAAGTGTAACAAATACTTCATTCATTGCCTGCCCTAAACTTTGCATTTGGTGACATTCTTGCTGCTGTGTTAATATCAGGTCTATTAAGCTGGACCTCATGGTCCATTACCCTTTCTTTAGGCCTGACCCCATGAAGTTTAAGGGTCTTGAGCACAGTGTGAAAAAGCAAAGGGTTTCACTCTCACCCAAGGAGCTCATTAGGACTTTATAGAAACACAAAAAATACTCACACAGTACCAACATTGGCACTGGGGGATACTCACCAGACAAACAGCCTGGTGTCAGGAGGTGTTCATTGTTCTCTTTTTCCAGGCCTGCACACCAATTTAGCAGGCTAACTAAAGGAATCGCTCATTTGTAATCCCCCATTTCAGCCTTTGTAGCAGACATTCATTCGCCAGCATCTTTTAACTTACTTCCTTGAAATTCCTGTTTCGCTTAGGACGGTGTATTCGAAATGAACTGAAATGGCTGGCTAGGATTACACTTGCCAATTGCTATAGTGGTATCTGGAGGCTGTCTTTGTTCTCTGCCTCAAGGCAAGTAAACAGTCATTCACAGTACGTTTTTAAAAGACCTTTCTGCAAATCACTTATTGACCGAGGGCCAGGTTCTGCTCTATTTACCTGCCTTGAATAATGCTCCTTTTCTCCTGGATTTCGGTTGAGTTACTAAAGGAGTAAGGCACTACAAAAGCTCACAGAAGGTTGTCAGAGTCTGACCCTAACCAAGATAAGAATAAAGAACTGCTCTTCCGTCATTAACAAAGCAAGCCTGCTCTTCTCAGCCCGTAGCCCATCTGTCTACCTGCCTCTACAAAGTGTCAGCTTCTTTGGCAAATATCCTGTGTGCCTAGAATGGACAATAACACAGTTCACTATGGCCTTGGGTTCAGTATGAAACATCTCCCCATACAGACTGGATCATTATGGCATTCAGCCTCTGAGAACAACAATGCAGGTAGTGGCATGACCATATTTTAAACCGGGACTTGTTAAAAAATGTGTTTAAGACTGACATGAAAACCCCAAATACTGATCTTTAAATAATTTTGATTTCTTTGAAATCTGGTGCTCATTGCCTTGGACAGCAGCAATCAGCTCACCAAGCATCAGCCTTCAGTATAATTTTCAGTATTTCCACATGTTCTGTAAAGACAGTAACAAGAGATTCACAAACCAAAGGGACCCCCTTTACATCAAACCCTAAGGGCTTTTTATTTTTTTCAAGGAAATGGAAAAATTGTGTAAATTATTTTGTCTGGCAAAGATTCCTTTCAGTACTTCACAGTAATGTAGCTTTCCATCAGGACAATCTGTTTAGATTCCTGGCCATTTCCCACACAGCAAGTACTGCTGTACTGCACAGTACTGTGCAAGGCACTGCTCTAAGGGAAGGCAAATGACTTTAAAACAACCAGACCTTTGGGTTTAGCCAGGTGTGGGGAGCTGAAGTAAAAAAATTGTTGTTTGCACATAAATGGCTTCTAGGTGAGGTATTCCTCTTATTTCCTCTTGCTGATACACATTATGCTCTGAAATCAGTGGAGAAACATATGGCAAGTATTTGTTATTCTGTTTTAATGTAACAGTAATACAAAAATAGCACTGCATGACATCTGTGTGTCTTCACTGTGGGCAGAACTAGTTTTGTTTGTCAACGTGGAATGTTTCTACTTTAAAGAAAGAGCTGCCCGTGTAAATCAATTTGGTCCTGTCAGTGAATACAATGTAAAATAAATACAAACAAAATAGACTGCTAAAGAAACATCATATCTCTTCAGAGTCACCAGAATGGATTTGGGTCACTGGCACAGTGCAGGAATGCTGTACATTTGCTGACAAATAAGTTCATAGTCAATTCTTGGTCAATGAACCCTGCCTGGCAAGTCAGGTGTGATTTATTCATGATCACCGCCTAATATAGAAAAGTCTGCACTTTGCTTGCTTGAGAGCCATTACAAAGAAAATTTCTGCAATTTCAAAAGCCACAGTTTGGTTATTTTTCAGTTTCTATGCCACCTTCATATAACTGCCTTGACTCGTAAGATTACAACTGTAGGAGTTCCTTAGCTCCAGCCCCAACTTTTTAAATCTCATCAGCCAAAATAGGGAATATAGCTTTGACAGGAATCACAGGGAGAGGAACAGGCCAGTGGAAAATTCTGTGCCTCAGTCTAAGGCAGTTAAAAGAGTGAAGGAAGATGTTGAGAAGGGTGCAATTAGGTGAGGACAGCAGCCATCTACAACTTCATAGTACCTTCAACAAGTGGGAGGGGGCTAAAGAACAAAATATGAAACCAGTTACCAGCAATTTCAACATAGCCCCAAACAGCAGTGTGTCCATAATGGTTCATGTGAAGACTCATAGTGTCCTCATTGCAAAGTCACTGAGTTTATCCTAAAAAGCTTTTCATGCTAAATTAAATTAATCTAATATTGCTGATATTTGGATTCAGGAAGATGCAGAGGCCACTTACACCATCTATTTTGGCATCTCTGCTTTGGGAGTACAGAGAAAAGGGGCATAGTAGGCAGCAGCATCCTAACAAGCACTGTCATTTCTGCTGTGAATGCCTAACTGTGGCCTAGAATTTTAACCTTTGACCTCCAAATACATTTAATCTGAGATATGATCAAGACACTGTAAACAGGAAGGCTTCTCAAGTAATCACATCAATAATCTGGGATTTTCACTTTGTTCTCTCAGAGGCAGCACAAACAAACAAATGCAGAAACTGTTCTTCCAGTTGCTGCTGGTTTTAATTACGATGCAGAGGAAAAGTTGAGTCAGCAATTAATTGAACTGAGTCCACTAAAAGTCATTGCTCTTTAACAGCAAAATTACATGTCTTGAAAGCTTGTTAGACAAATTGTAATATAAAAATCACCAGTAGGTCATTGATGATTTTAATGTTTCCTGTATGAATGTATTGGCTTTCTTAACCAGGCAGAGTCTGTGTGTAACATTATTCTTTCAACGTTTTTCAGGATAATATTTTTACATTAGATTAAATTGTTACTTGGCACAGGCTTCATCTTCAGTCTGGGTTCTGCTGTGTTCACCAGAATTTCACTCTCCTAGGTGCTCAGGGACAAGTCCTCAGTGAGAAAGGAGAGGCTGAAAAGGAGTCTCTGCTGCACACTACCACAGATGCATGAAACAAAAACAAGTTAAAAGAAAAAAATAATATGGGACTCTCACTGCTGTGTTTCAAGGGTCCATGCTCTACATGATACCACTGCTTAACCTCAGTTTTTTTCAGACTTGCAACAGAAATTAAGGTTTCTAAGGGCTATCAGTGAGCTACAGCTCTTTGCACAAATGACCATGAATAGCTCATCTTGACTTTCCAATTAAACTACCACTAATAATGTAAAAATAATGCAATATAGTGAGTATAACACAGCAATAGTAGTTAGGACTACTGACAGGACTACCAGAATAGGTGTAAAATAAATTGACTCTATGAAAATCAAGCCAGATGTAGAACACCTATAAAGGATCACACATGAAACTGAACAGCACCCCTGGACAATGCTATGATCCTCTACAGTGACGTAAGAGTAGCAGGCCTTCTGAAGTGGTATCAAATGGCAAAAAAATTATAAAGGTGGGTTTAAGGGTGATTGCATGAGATCTGAAAAGAAAGAGAGATTTATTGTATGAGGTGCAAGAGGTTGGGTAGAGGTCTAATAAGGGCAGATGATGTGAGGATAGTATAAATGCTTCTTCAAGATGAGTTATGAAAGCATACTAGAGTTTCAATATCTAGGGAAAAAAACAAGAGGTGACTGGACCTTGAATTAAATGGAGAAACATTTTTATGTTAGACATGATAGTAATAAAAACCCCACATTGTCAGCAGCTGATGAAGTAGTAATTGTCAAAGAGAAGATCTTGTAGTGGTGACTGGCAATATTGTATTTCAAACAGCTTGATAGAACACAAGATGTCCCTCCTGTTGAGGGTGGCATGAATACAGTCAGAAAACAATATAGCCATAGATCCTTCAAGTAATCTATTTCATGATCACTTTCAAGCTTGAAATTGTACCCCAACTGGAATAGTAAGTTGGGATGTTATAATTTCCTACATTTAAAATATCCTATGATTGGATGCAAGCATTTCCCTTGAAACATGTAGATGATTTTTATTGTTTCATTTTTATGTGAGTGATTAGTTGGTATTTTAGCATCAAAATCCAGTGCTGATAATAACAAAAAGTAGGCTTTCAGTTCTGCCAGCAAACTTCTAGATAGAAGTTATTGTGGCATTTTCAACAGGAATGTTTTCCAAGCAAAGATGTTTTGCCAGCAAGCATCTGACTAGCTATAATAACTTTAATAATGAAAAGTCAATGGTCTTTCCATGGTACCATTGAGATATTTTTATTCTTCTGCAGAGTAAAAAAAAAAACTCAAGCATTTAAATTTACATGAGTGTGTGGGCAAGAGAAGTAATTGTACACAAGGGAGTACGTGCTAGTCAAACACTTGGCTAGATTACTATCTGTCCTAACTAAGTAACTGAGCACATCCTTTTGACTTCCAGTTCAATGACCTGAGAAGAGAGGTTAAACAGGGGTTACTAGGTACAGTAATGTGCTTATAGATGACTGCATGTCCTGGGCTCGGGACACCAGGAGGGGACAGAGGAGTCCAAATCAGAGACGGGTATAGAGGTTTTACTGTTTATTTCTTGGTTTATTGGAGTTTTCTAGTTTTTTGGTTGCCTAATCTTGAAAAGAACTAATGGAACAGCTAAAGGGGGTCAATGTTGAGGGCCAGCAGGTCTTGGCAGATCTGTGGTCTTCTGCTTCTCCAGAAGAATGTCTGTGTCTGATGTCTCTTCTTCATCTACTCCTGCTCCTTGTGCACTGATGTGGAGGGTCATCTCCAGCCTGCTGTTGGGCAGCCTTCTTGTCCTCAGGCTGAAGAACATCCACCTCCAGGCGCTGGGACCTTAGCGGCCCTCTTCAGGACTTGGTACTGATGGAAGCCTGATGGAAGCTGTATTGTTTCTACCCATTTTTTTCCAGGCAGGTTACAGAGAAAGTAGCACCCCTTCAGAAGGGATCAGGGTAGGGCATGGGAAGGAAGGGAAACACAAGAGTTGTTGATGCCAGGAAGGTGGAATAGGGGTGTGGGTGGGTCAGGCACAGAGGGTTGACAGCCTAGTTGAGGTCAGCTGCAGCAGCTGTACCAAGGGTGGGGCAGAGATGAGCTGTTACTATGGCACTGCTTCAGTGATGGCACCTTGGCACAATGAGCAGTGTCAGGGGAACGATCCTGCAGGTAGATCTACATCCATTGGTTCCACCTTATCTTCAGGTGGATCCATGTGTATGGGCTCTTCCTCTGGAGGTAAATCCACCTGCATAAGCTCCCCACCATCAGCTACATGGGCAGGGATAGTCATTGTTAGCATGGAGCTGATGGTGCCTCTCTTCAGAAAACGTTTCTTCCTCCACAGCCACTGCATTCTCTTCTTTGTTTGTTCACATAGAGGTTGGCATCTGCTCCCTTTGCTGCTTTGGGTCCTCTTCCTGCCAGCCATCATGGCATGTGAGTGCCTGGGCACTCAGTGAGAGCTGACCAGAACACAGCAAGGTAGCTTGTGACATCAGAAGGCAACTATGATGTCCCTGCAAATGACCATACATGGATATTCTGGCAGCTGGGAAGCCTGTGGCCATAAAGTTACCCTACTGGGGGAGGAAGAAGAGGGTTGGGAAGAGCTGAGGGCCCCTTTCCTGGGGACCACTCCTTTTGTCCATTCCTCATGGAGGTACATTTCAGGTATTGAGTCAGAAACATAGGCAAAGAGTTTTCTGAGGAGGACCAGAACTGGTTAGATCCTCCCCACCCATCCTTTGGTTATTTTTCAGTTTGCATTTTAATGGCCATGGGATTGTTCAAAATCTCCTTTAGCCAGATGGAGATTTTCCACTGACTTCAGTGACATTTGCATTCAATTTTGGACCCCATGTGAGTGGGGCTTTTGAGAACCTGGGGAGAACAGGGGGAAACTTTGCAAGGTCTCCCTGGTCCAGGGAAGTGGGGATGCAGAATCAGAGTTTATCTACATAGGACAGACTGACAAACAGTGATAGGTTAAACACCACATGGTAAACATGTCAGAGGGTCATTCCCTAGCAGTTACATCTCTTCACATCATTAAGATATCTCCTAATTAATTTCTCCCTGTTATCACAGTATCTCAGTTAATTAATTGATCTCTCAAATATCTGCTGCCTAGGTATGGTTTGTTATATAAAAAACCCACAACAAACCACTAAAATTGTTTAGAAGCAGAACTGAGAAACATGTGAACAGATATGTGCTACGGATATATAAAAGGAAAAATATGTTTAACTAATGTGATTAACTTCTTCATGGGAAAGACAATGAAAACTGACAGGTGTGAAGCAGGAGACATTGACATTGACTACAAAGAGGCTTTTTGGTTTAGCATCACATAAAAGATTGATATGTACCATCACTACATGTGATATTGAGAGCGATGTTTTACACTGGGGAAAAATGGTTCCTTAAATGAAATGAGAGCTGTACTAAATGGATATAAATTGAGGAGTGTCATAAGAATTGCAATTAGGTATAGCATTTTTTTCAGTAATATATAAACAAACTGTAACAGAAGCCCATTTGTGCAAAGCAGAAAAAAAAATCTGTAAGACTGAATTTTAGTGAAGAGAAACAAAATTAATTGTTGAAAGTATTGTCAAAGATGTTTTAGTGACTCTTAGATAACATTTATTATCAAAATTTTTTCTTGCATTTCTGAAAATAATCAGGAAAAGGTTTTTAAACTAATACATTGCTTGATATTTGTAAAAAACTGGGAAAGGAAATATCTTCTTTGCTATTTGTTTGCTTGGAAAGCAAAATGCTAATTTGTCAGCAAACTAAAAGCAGACAATGTAAGAATGCAAAAGACACCAAGCACAGGTCATAACAGACAGTATCACACATCTGAGGAGATTCTAATGTACAGAAACAATTTTTTCATTCTAAACTGTAAGGTATGAAAACAAGAAAAAGAGAATTTCTTACATGCAATCCTGTATTTAAACCACAGCAGTTCTGTGCATACAGCCTTTGCATGCTATGCATACAGTACGTTGGATCCACGATATTCTGAATTCCATCACTTCTGAAATATTTAAGGTATAATCTTAATCTTAAGTGAAAGCTTAACAGGTAATACATGCGCTTGAAAGAGTATTCAATGTGAGGAAAAGCCATCAGCACACCAAGTAATGAACTCTATTTTAATTTGAAAAGTAGTATGCTTAAAATAATAATCCTTTTCTTAATTTTGGCTTAGGAATTTTCTTAGTCAAATGCCCAAATTGGGTCAGACTCAAAAAAATGTGAGGCAGAACTCACATTTTTATATTTGACTTTGTAAAAGTTGTATAACTGTATGGTTAGGACAAAAAAATGCTAATGCTGGTTCATACTGCTTGTAACACAGTTAATTTCCAAAGTTGTGAGTACCATCCTACTGACTATAATCATTCCAACTACAATTAGTTCCAACAGTAACCCCTGCAAAATTTAATCCTATGGTTTCAGATTCCTATCAGACATTACTTTCAAAATATGACTACAGGCCCCTGTGTCTACAGCATTAGTGCTTCTCATTAGCTGTTGACAACTATAAAACCTGTATTTTCAACTGTTCAATACCCCATGGCTCAGAGTTCTTCCATGGTCCAAGGGAGTCAGTCACCCCTATCATGGTGGAGGCATCCCCAGTGCCCAGCTCATACCTAAGCAGGCCCTGGAGCCATGTCCTTACCATTTCTGGAAGTGCCTGTTTTGTTCAGTAGAATCCATGTGTGTTCAGTGGATGAAACAGTGTATCTACAAAAATAGGAGTATACAGTCTTTACCCAGAAGATGCCTAAATAAGGAACAACTTGAGGTTTTGTGGATCTCAGTTCTATCCTAGTATAACACCCCTAAGGCCACAGAGATTCTTGAGAAAGATGCAAATTCTTCTTTCTTTTCCACCTTTTCTCAGCTCAGGCAGCCCTCTCTCAAGGTCCAACATATATTTTGAAGCCTACTACATGGAAAATTCCCAATTACAACATTACTAAAAAGTGGTTTGAAGTTACAGGTATGTCATCAGAACCTTCATTCCTGAAAACTAGAACAGGTTCACAGGATAATTCAGGCTGCAAACGACCTCAAGAGGTCTCTAGTTCAACGTCCTGCTCAAAGCAGGGTCACTTCTCAGCTCAGACTAGCTTCACAGGGCTTTATCCAGTTGAGGCTTGGAAACCTCAAGGGATGGAGACTGTAAGTCCCTGACTGTCCTCAGAGGAAACAAGTTTTTCCTTATATCCATGCTGAACCACTCTTCTTTCAGTTTATGCCTGTTGCCCTCTTGTTCTCTCTCCATGCACTGCTGACTCCATCTTCCTGCTAATATCCCCATAGGTACTGGGGGCTCGTTGGTTCCTCCTGAAGCTGTGTATGCTTCAGGCTGAACAAGCCCAATTCCTGAAGTCCTTCCTCTTGGGCAAGTGCTCCAGTTCCCATCTAGCACAGCTGTCCCTGCTGAACTCACTCAGTCAGTCTTGTACTGTTGGGCTCAAAATTGGCTGCAGTATCTAGGTATGGTCTAACAAAAACTTAGAAATAGGAAATACTCTCTTCCCTCAGTCCAAAGGCCTCATCACTGGTTTTGTACAGCACAGGAGGCTGCACAATGCTCATCTGCCCACTGGGCCCCTAGGGCTCTTCCTTACAGCCCAAGCTGCTGCAGGGGTGCTTCCCTCCTGAGGACAGCACTTTGCATTTGTCCTTGCTGAATCTTACAAGGTCCTCTTATTTCTTGTAGTTTCCCAGTTTACCCTGTTTCGGGATGGATACAACATGTATCTTTCTCCAGTTGTTAGGGACCCTTAAATCTCTAGGACCTTCCAAAGATCACAGAGAATCATGTTTTATTGTTTCTATTTGTTAAAGGAAAAAACGTTTTGGCAATGTTAGGGTGATGTCAAAATGCACTGGGTAAAATATTGGCTAACTGGAAGCCTCTGGCAAAGTTCCCATTGTGTCCAGAGGGAAAAGTAATGACATTAATAGTTCAGTTAGGACTTGAGTTTCTTTGCTGTATTTGACAAAGTAATAAAAAGCAACTTTTATTTTTTTTTAAAGATACCTGTGCTTGAGTCCAAGCATGACTCAAAGCCCCATGACAATGGAAAGACTATGATTTTTTTAGTGTTCGTTAGATATTTAATATGAAAATCTCTGTAACTAATTAACCTTGATAATCAAGGGAAAAGTAAAAAAATCCACAGGGAGCTTCTAGATGCCATACAAAGTTAGGAGGGTTAGCACTGCTATACTGTGCTCTATACATCTCTGCTATTTTGCATTATTTTAATTGCAAGAACAGAGGAAACTTTCAGAAGAGATTAAATTGATGCAACAGGATATTTTTTCTAATTAATCTTAGGAAACCATACAGATTTCACTGCTGTGAGAGCACTTGGGCTAAGCGTATTTATTTCACTTTGTCTAAATCTGAAACTTACTTTATCTGAAATTGTCTTTCTACCTGACAATCAAAGAAGTTGTGGGTTCCTGTAGGGATTAATTCAGGAAGCACTTTTTAACAACAACAAATTGAAACGTTTACACAAGGAAGTGTTGCTTTTATAAGTGATGGGAAACTTCAAATTTGATTACAAGCAACCTTTGGCTTCCTATCTGTTCAACAATAGGCCATGTTGTTAAGGGCAATTTCCATGCACAGCATGTGGGTCCCATTTTTTCATCCTTAGACATGGTTGTTTACTGTTCAGAACTGTTTATGCATTTTAATCAGGCTTATTCAGCAGCCCTTAATAAATCACCACTAAGTGAATGTACCAAAACAAGAACTATTATACAAGATTTGTTCCCGTTATACAGCATTTGCTGCCCTCAGGTTCCACTGGATATAAAAATAAAAGTAAATGGGTAATTGAGTCAAAAGAATAATTATGAGACATATGATTTTAATGCCTTTTGCTGAGCCGTTGCCTCCAGCAACTTCCGCTAACTACAGGAGCCTGCCTTTACATTCAGCCTGGGCCAGAATGACTTAACAATTGGAACCTGCCTTCATCTCATGGCACTGGAAGGCTCTTTGATGGGATGAAGCTGACAGCCTAGTTCCTGCCTGGCAGACGTTCACATGAGACAAGGCTGAAGTCATATAGATAAACGCTTAAACGTTCAGGTATCTTGGGCTCTGGAAACAACGGAGGAGACTACCATTAGTAAGAAACTGAAACACAGAGTAAATACATATTTTTGGTTATTTCATATCAGGAACAACCATCAAAACATCTTTTTTTCTGTAGTCTGGTGAATAATAAGTTTTCCAGTGGAATTTTAATAAAAATTAGTGATTTCTTATGATTGCTTTAGTTCATAAGTAGAAAGAATTTCCAGAAATTATGCTACTTAATTGTCAATAAAAAGATATTTAATCTTGAAAGATCTTTTCTAATCTAGAATTTTACTAAATTACTATCTTGAAGCACAGGGGAATTTTACAGACCTAGACCATATGCAGGAAAGATGTGACACACATGGCATGGTGCCCTCCACATGCCAAAGTTATGTCTAGGAAAACTAAAATAAAACACGACAACAAAAAAGGCTTGTACCATACAGGGCAGAGTTTCCCAAAATCTACTACTAATATGCAAAATACCATTTTGGAGCTAATTTAGCAGGATCCTTGCCTGTCAGTTTGACCCACTGAAGCCACTACAAGAAATTAGGTTGGGTAGGTGTGAGCTCTATTCTCTCTGCTTGCAGAAATTCTAGTTTCCTTGGGGTCAGTGTGCTTAGCCAGGCTGCCAAGTCCCTGTGTTGCTTGGGGCAATAAAAACTTTGTCCAGCAGTCAGTAGCCATACAAGATTCACTACCTACTCTTTTGCTGGACCATAATCCCTGCTCCAGCTTTGCAGACTTTTTCTTCTCTCCCTCCACCCCCTAAATTGTTTGTGAAACACTATTGCTTGTTTCTTAAGAAGCAGGTATTTGGGGAGAGTGCTCCAATCTGTTGTTACCATAAAAATGAAAGGGTCCTTTCTGAATAGAAAAATTGACAAAACACAGCAAACCTGATATTAAATAGCAAGATTTCCTCTGGGAAATTATAAGCCTTCATTCTCCAAAAGCTGCACTAATATGAGTGGTGCTCAGCTACCATGATCAGCACCGCATGTAACCTTTCAGCCAGCTGGATCAGGTAGGCTCAAACCTTTCATGAATATGATGCTGAAGTACTACTATTTCCATCAGTAACACTTTGTCTGGACCAACACAAAAGATGGTCCCTGAATTGCGCAGGCAAAGTGCTCAGTTACTAATATAAAACTGGCAATTGCACCTTTCTTTCTTTGAAAATAGATTACAGTCATTCCACCAACAGAAAGAGAAAAGATGCTGTTCTTGAATAAATGAATAGCCATATTCAGCAACTATGCTGTTTTATTTATTTGTTATTAAGCAAAAGGTGGCCAAACCTCTGCTTCTTGTGTACCATTTGCAAAGCATGTCCAGCTTAGACCACAGAGTCCTCTTTGCTCTGAATTTAGATTTCTTTTTTGTTATTCTGCTAACAGCTTGGCTTCTATCAGTGAAAAAATATTAAAAGCTCCATGATGTTATGACGGTGTGCAGCAAAGAGAAACTGCCACAAGAAACTAGTCCAGTACTTTGCAGTGTTGCCTCAGCGGGACTTTTGCTTGGTTAATGGACAACATAATTGTATTAAAGATGTTTGGTTTAGACCTAGCTGTTGAGATTTTACTTCTTTCACAACTGCAGAAGCTATTTGTGTTTTTCTTTGCCTTGAATTTCATTATACTACCTAATGTTTGAGTTACGAAGTGCCAGTCATTCAAGTCAGCCATTTGGGACCTAACCAAATCGTGAACCTTTACTTCTTGAGGTCAAAATGCTTCTGAATGCATTTTGAATGCACCTCACAGGCTCCCCATGTTATGTGACAGAGTTTAAAATAAGAAAGTCAATAGTGGGAAAATATTCTTGTTCATAAACACACCTCCACTTGATTCTCTGCTATTTTTTGGGAAACAATTTCTAATATTCAAGAAATAATCTTTAAAAAAAGAAAAAACAATCTGAATTTGTTCTTTTCAAGGGAAGCATGAAGAGGATGACTGATTTTTCTTTGAATAGCATTAACTACAAGTGTCTCATTGTAGGGCCCTTCTAGGTACAGTAAAGAAACTAGTACAGTAATTGAAACATATGTAGGGAATAGAGTCATTGCCCATTGGAATGGGCTGCCCAGGGAGGTGGTGGAGTCACTGAAGTGTTTAAAATAAGACTGGATGAGGCACTTAGTGCCATAGTTTAGTTGATTAGATGGTGTTGGGTGACAGTTTAGACTTGATGATCTCTAAGGTCTTTTCTAACCTGGTTAATTCTGTGATTCTGTGAGTAGAAAAAGAGCCCATCTGGCCCAGTTATTTTGAGATAGTCACTTGTGCTGGAGCAGTGCAGCAGCATGCTGCACTCTCTGACCCAAGATGTTAAAGCTTTTGAAACTGTGACAGCAACTGTAAAATAGGAAAGGGGGGGGAAGAGAGATCCTGGGAGAGAATGGACAGAGGAAGCCTACTGGAAATGGTGGGAAATAAAGAAAACTGTAACCCTTTCATCTTCTTTAAACTATTTAAATCTATATGTTGTTAGAAGGACATCTGATAATGTGGTCTTTTGCTAAAAATACAGTCTGAAACTATGATCTGTGACAGGATCACAGTGCTCTGGCTGTAGAAATAGCTGGTACTTTTGAGCATGGATTTCAGCTGGTTAATCCAATATTGAAGAACATTTTTTAAAACAATTACACAAGCCTTTAACACCATCACTTTCCCAAGAGGAAAAACACAATAAAAGTTATGTGAAATACTCAAGATATTCAGAAAACACCTTGCTCTGCTTTTTATATAATCAGATGCCTAAAGGATTAACACTGCTGTAAATCATACCAAGATACAGAAAACAATGCTGGACAGACTGGATGTGTACTTCACATCAGCACAATTGTAAATATGCTTTACTCTTAGGAATCTTAGTCATCTTCTGAGAATCACTAGATCTTGCTACCATCCAATTAAATGTGAATTACAAGTTCCATTATATAAGCTCTCTTCCACACTATGCTTTATTCCCAATATGTCACTGAGGTTAAAAAAGAATCCATGAAATGAAAATTAAATTTCCAAGTAAAATCCTGTAGGACTGAAGGTTTCCATGTGTGGTTTCTGCAGGGGAGAAGGATAGTTTTAAACATTTGAGTCACATCCATACAGCTAGCTTTCAACATGTGTTAAAATGATGCACAAAAGTCAGGTTGCATGCTGCAGTAGGATTTTGTGCACATCTGCAACATAACTTGACAGGGAATCAATTTCTTTTCACACTTCAGAATTTCACTTCTACATAGTTTTTTTTGCAAATTGCTGAGATCTAATGCCAAGACAGATTTGACAGAAATTACTTCAGTCACTTGAAACTGAGCTCTTGAAGCTTTTTATGGAGCTGGATTGAAAGAATGCTAATTCCATCTGTGTTTGTTCAGAATGATGGTGATTCCTAAGCACAGCAGAGTTTTCCTGGTGAATAGTTAAGTTCAGACTGGAGTGCTGTAAAAAGCTTTAGCTAAATCTATACTTAAAAGCCTGACTAGCCTGGCAAAGTTTACATTGCTTTCAGGATGTCAGGACTGTTAAAAAAAAAAAAAAAAAAAAAACAAACAAAAAACCACAACAGCAGGAGGTAGGAAGAGAAGTTAAGTGTCAAGGCAAGCTGCCTCCTCAGAAATTAAAATGGCAACAACAGGGTGCCCCAAATCTTCTAATGTTGTGGGCTGGATGCCAGTTTTGCTCCTCCCTCGTAAGGCATCTGTGGTTTGCAAGAATTGGGAGGCTTGCAAGTGGATTGTGTGGGCAGCTACAGCAGAAGCCTATATCCAACACAAGCCCACCCAGGCTCTCATTGAGGCTCCCCCTTGCTGCTGCTGCTGCATGCAGAACAATACAGCAGTGTAGTTTCCTGCTTTGTTTTCTGAACACTGCCTATGTCTACCAATGCATGGAAAACATTTCCAAGCCAAATGGAGAAAATACTGAGCTGTGTCAGAACCCCAGCCTGGCCAGAGTGCACAAATCTGGTTTTCCTCTCCTTTCACAGCCTGCCCTTTTCTGGAAAGAGATACCAAAGACTTCTTCAGGATGCTTGTGGTTTAGACCCAGGTTAACCTAACCTGACAGTGAGTGGCTTTCTCAAGCAAGGACATACACCCTCCCCACACGTGATCATCACCAAAACGTCAAAGGAGCAATATTTGAGTGGAGAGAGAAAATTCAGAGCAAAATCTTCCTAAGTCTAGAGCAACTCAAGATAACATTGGTATTTTGAAGAACATACTTGTGTGGACTGCTGTCTACCACCACATTCATAGAAATCACAGAATGTTAGACAAAACTGTGCAAGACATCTGTAGAAAAACTATAGAAAATGCATCTAACATAGAAAAAGGCAGATAGATTTTTAGAAGTGTATTTTGATGCCCATGTCCATGGCACTTTTTGCCAGAGAACTTCAGGATCAGCTTCAAGAAGTGCATGTACACTCTGGTAGGATTTGTGTATTATTCCTTTGGCTAGGATATGTCACTTCAAAGCTTACAAGCAGAAAAGTAGAGCCAGTATGGTATTATTTTTGCTAGAAAAGCAAAGATGAAGATAATTAATAAGTGAGTTCAAATAGATGTCTCTAAAGTGTCACACACACAATCCTGTAAAATTATGACCGTGTAAAGCTGCCTTTAGCATGCCTGAGCAAAGAGAGCATTAGAAAAGACCTGTATTCAATTACCTCATCTCTGTCTCCTGCAAGAATGGATCCTCATTCTTGGCTATATGGAATAAAACAGCTCTGTAATACAGTTTGAGCATGTCAGGATGCCAAAGAAGGACACTGGAAGCATGGAAGCAGGTTGGGCACACCGTGTGAGATCTTCACACCTAGAAATGGCAGGTGTAATGATTTTAATAGAATGACTAATTTTAGTTCCTAAATCAATTTTAGGCATTTTATCTGTGTTCACTGGAGATACCTTTGGGAAAACTCATATTCAGGAACCATACAGTGCAAACTTGCCCTGGGATAGGTAGGACTTTCCCCCTGTTTACATCCTTCTTTTGAAATACACAGCTTTTCAGCTACTACTGTCACATGGTCCTGGTAAACACACCTCCTGAGATACTCATGCTACTGGTTTCCAAAACTGCCTATGCAGTAAAAGAAAGGAGCCCTCTCATTATCCTTTGGATATCTGGAGTAATTCACTGGAGTGCAGACCAGTGCTTAAACCTTAAATAGCTATCTTAGCCAGGGAGGTTCTTCTTCTCAAAAAGGGTCTGCAGAAACCCAACATGTATGAAAATATGCAAATGTTGTAGATATGCATTGAATCCGGTAGAGTGTAAAACGAGGAAATGAATAAAGAATTGTTTCTGTTATTTGGATTTTGTGGTTGGCTGCTGCAGCTTATAACTAGCCATGTATTTAGCAGCTTTAGAAGAGGTAAGTAAAATGTCAATAAGTTAGTAAGGAGTTACTGGGAAAAAAAGTTAAAAGGAATACCTGACAACTAATGTGCATGCTTCCTGTTAAAGCAATTGCAAGGTTTGTAAGAAAAGTTAGAATTAATGGCAGGATTCAGCTTAATGCAGATTGCTACAGGGAAGGAGCTACAAGGGAGGGATCCATCAGGTGAAGGCTGGAAATGCCAAGTGAGAAAGGGCAGAGCTGCTGTAAAAGTGGAATCACTTTGATTTAGTTCCATAGATTTTGTGCTTAGTATGTTAAATAAATTGCCTGCCTTGACAGTAAGACCATATTCAAGACTTGCCGTGTGAAGGCATAACAGAGAGTGCTGAGCATTTAGTGTATGTTCCATGTACTCCATTTTTTAAAGCTCTCCAAAGTAAATTTTATTTTCCTTTAGTCAAGATAAATTAGTCAATTGGCAATGTCCAAATACAGAGGAAGAACCTTCAAAGTCTGCAGGAGCAAATGAAATTAAACCTAATCACCACATGAATACCTACTTACCATATGTATCCAGCTAACACAGAAACATGATAAATATATATTTCTGCATCCTTAACATTACAATGATGCATACTGCCAGAATTCAAGCTGGATTCTGACCTTTTTCACAGCAAGAGGCAACTCCAGTCTCAGAGACTGTTCACAGGTAAAATATTTGTATTAATATCTTGAGTTTACAGAGATGAAGGCCTTCAGGTCTGTGGAACAGCTGTGGAACAGGTAGAGAATGGGATTGTATCAGAGCAAAACTGTTAGATAAGATCATCTTGGTCTTATTCATCCTCATACTTACAGCCACTTCTGAAAACAGGTCAACTCAGATTCTCACTCACCACAGGTAACAACACCTTGGTGCCAACAGACTAAGCACCCAAACTCTGGCAGGGCCAATCTACTTAAGGTAGTAAAGGAAAGCTTGGGACATCTATGTGCTTAATTCACTTCTCAGAAGGTATCACTTAGTACCACATCAGTTAAACTGCCCTTCCTGTTTGCTGCCTGAGGACATACATGATGCCACTTTTCCAGCTGCTTTTAGCTATGAACCCTGACATCCAAGGATTTATGCCATAGTGCATACGAAAATAAAGCAGAGAGATTAGATGTGTGAAGAGCTGCTTTGAATCAGAGAATCACAGAATCATTTTGGTTGGAAAAGACCTTTAAAATCATCACGTACAACCATTACCTAGCTCTACTAAATCTGGGGCTAAACCCTTATTACCACATCCATGTGTCTTTTAAACACCTCCAGGGATGATGACTCTACTACCTTTCCAAGGAGTCTATTCCAGTGTCTGATAATACTTTCAGTGAAGAAGTTTCTTCTAATACCCAATATAAACCTCCCTTGGCACAATTTGGGGCAATTTCCTCTTGTCCTATGACTTGCTACTTGGGAGAACAGACCAACACCCACCTCACTACAACCTCCATTCAGGTACTTGTAGAGAGTGATAAGGTCTCCTCTCAGTTTCCTTTGCTTCAGAATAAATGACTCCAGTTCCCTCAACCACTTCTCATAAGACCTGTTCTCCAGATCCTTCACCAGCTTTGCTGCCCTTCTCTGGATCTGCTCCAGCAACAAATTGTCTTTCTTGTAGTGAGGCCCCCGCAACTGAACACAGTACTCAAGACTTCATCAGTGCTGAGAACAGGGAGACAATCACTTCCCTGGTCATGCTTGTCCCCTTCTTGGCCACCTGAGCACGCTGCTGGCTCATGTTCAACCAGCACCCCCAAGTCTTTCTCTACTGGGCAGCTTTCCAGCCACTCTTCCCCAAGCCTGGAACACTGCACATGGTTGTTGTCACCCAAGTGCAGGATCCAGCGCTTGGCAGTTTGATTCTCATGCAGTTGGCCTCAAGCCATCGATCCAGCCTGTCCAGAGCTTTCCTACCCTCCCAACTTAAGTGTCATCTGCAAACTTACTGAGGGTGCACTCAGCCCCCTTGTCCAGATCACTGACAGAACTGGCCCCAATTCTAAGCCCTGGGGAACACTAGTTGTGACTGGCTGCCAACTGGATTTAACTCCATTCACCACTGTTCTTTGGGCCTGGCCATCCAGCCAGTTTTTACCCAGCAAAGCATCCAGTCGAGTGTCCAAGCCACGAACAGCCAGTTTCTCCAGAATGATGTGGGAAACAAAAGGATTTAACTGAAAAACAGGGAGATGCTTTCAAGTCTTTGGGAATGGCATCCAATTTTAACTTTCTGCACATGTGTTTGAACTGGAAAATGAGACAACTTTACGACACTGCATGCTTTGTAAGAAAATAAATTATAAAACATGCAAGGAAGTAGGCCAGGACTCAGCCACCTCTGCCAAAGGATGTTTATGCTCACGTAAAGCAAAGTCCCACATCTTGAGCAAAACATGATTAACAGTGCCACATTGATCTTAATTGGATTTATTAAGACAAATGTTGAAACTCCAGTATGCATGTGGAAGGGCATAACCAAAGCAAAAAAAGGAAAAAAAAAAAAAAGCCCTGGGGAAGTGAGCTAATGACTATCTTCCCATTACCTCATGGGATCATTAGGTCGGCATGATCTCGCTGCGGCCAGCACCGGGGCCAGCACCGGGGCCACCTCCCTGTCGGGACGGAGGCCAGAGGCCTTTCCTTTCCTCTCCACACAGGTGCTGCCCCGCAGCGGGAGGCGCGAGCTCGCTGGCCCCCCTCAGGAGGCGCCCCTGGCCTCTCTACATGGCGGCGGACCTGGGGGGGTGGGCGGATAAAGTGGGACAGCCACCCCCGCGCCAGGACGCAGCCGGGGCCATTCAATTCCCCGCCCTACCCCCCTTCCCCCGGGGAGGCTGTCGGGCAAGGCGGCATTGTTGGCCGTGTCCATCACTCCCCGTCCCCGGCTGACATAATGAATACGCTTGGACACACCTTCCAGCCCGGCGAAGGGGAGCGCCGCATCTCCACGGAGAGCCCCGACGAGTTCTCCGCTCCGTTCCTCTCAGCCCTCGGAGACGCGTCCTGTAAGCCCGCCCGGCCCTATAGCCCGGCTCTCCGTCCCAGCCCAGTGAGGGGCCGCGGCGGCCGGGCTGGGCTGGGCCGGGCAGGGCGAGGCGGGGTAAAAGCCCTCGCTATGCTGCCCAGTGGCCTGTACTGGGACCTGGTGGGTTCCTCGGCTCTCCTGAACCTGCCGGCGGCACCAGGCTTCGGCAACCTGGGCAAAAGTTTCCTCATCGAGAACTTACTGAGGGCAGGGGCGCCGCCGAGCCCTGTCCAGCTCCGTCCCCTCCCCGCCAGCCCAGTCCCCCTCAAGCTGTGCCCCGCGGCGGAACAAATCAGCCCCTCAGGGGGTCTCTACTCGACAAGATGGGCTTTTCAAGTGCTTAACCCCTCCGCGGCGGACGGCGGCCGCCTGCCAGCACGGGCTCCGGCAGCGGAGAGAGGCAGCGTCTTCCCTCCGGCAGCTACAGGTGAGCGCCGGCCCCTTTCCTCGTCCCGCCGCCGGGGAGAGGGGACGGAAGGGGTTTCGGAAGGGCTCGGACCCGCTTTTCGGCACGGCGAGGAGGGTGGCAGGGAGAGACCCGGCCGCTCCTTTCCTCCAAGCCGCTCCGACGATCCCAGAGGCGGTGGCACGCCGTGCCCCACTGGGTGCGCTACCACCGGGGCCAGAATCTTGCCCTGCTGTTGGCGACGGGACCACGAGAAGGGCTCGGGACCGGTTAGGAGGGCAGCCGGACGGTGGGTTTAAACTGCGCTGGCCAGCGCACCTGTAGTGTAGTGAGTGCGGCAGAGCCTTGTGCTGGTCGTGACGAGTGCTTTTCAGTGCCCTTGGTTGCAGTTCTTTCAGGTTTACTAGTTCTTCACAGCCTAAAGAGATGGTAAAACGGCGTTAAAGCCAACAGGCGCTCCGAGGAGGTCTGAAATTCCTAGTTTTGGGTGAAAGACGAGCGGTCACGTTCCTCTTGTATGCGATGACTCGGGAGGCAAGAGGCAGCAGCCCCCTCCCGACGTGCCCCGTCCCGGGGGGACAGCAAGGGGTGAAGGACTGAGCTTTTGCAAAAAAAGGAAAATCAATTTAAGCAAAAGGCAATTTTCAGAAGTTTGGGCAAAAACAGGGGCAGGAAAAAAAAAAATCAAACCCCAAAACCCCACCACCAGAACAAAAAGGGAAAAAAAGGCTTTAAAGCTGTGTAAAAGGTCTGTGATTCACAATTCGGTCTGGTGTTAGAGTACAAGCCAGCGCTTTACGGGGTGGTGAGAGATGTGCCACTTGGGCCGGTTTGACCAGTTTTCCAGCGACCTGTCCGGCTGGCGGTGTTCCTTTCGCGGGGGATGGCAACGGCTGCCATCGAACAGGCCGGCAGTGCGCAGGGTCAGTGAAGTGGAAACAAGTAGTTCTACAGAACACATTTTGTTTAATGAGTGTGCCGGTTTTATATAAGTATGTTTTGTCTGGGCATGAACAGCGTTTTAGGAATGTGCACTTAACGTCAGTTGTGGAACTGACTGTAGTTGAATTCAAAGGAAATTCATAAAATTCACTGTTCGATTTACCATCTAAACAATGTTTTGCCTTTCCATTATATCTCTACATTTCAGTCTTACGTAGTATTTTAAGAGGTTTTATTTATCAGCATGTAATTCTAAATGTATTGAAAATTGGACAAGCAGACTGTACTTTTTGAAGTAAAGCTTTAAGGTGTGCAACCGAATGGCTTGTTTTAGAAACAGAATTAATAACAGTTGTTTTCAGGAATAATTTTACTTCAGTTAAATCCTACAAATTATTCTGCAAAATTTAAAAGAAGTTTTGACACTTTAGCATGATGTACTTTAAAGGTAGGCAGGAGGGAGGCAAAGAAGTGTACATTAACATTTCTGAATATTCAAGACCTCAGCTGCCCTGAGTGTTATTTTAAGCATATCACTGATGAAAACATGTTTATTTTAACCAACTATAGGCCAGGCCGGGAAATAGAACAAGTATCATCTTTCTGGAATTAAGTGCATATTTCCCCCAATTCCTGCCTGTTTCCCCCCCCACCCCCACCTCACCCCCCCAAAAGAAAAGAGAAAAAGATAAAAAGCTTTAGAGAAAGTGCTACATTTATGTGCTTAGAGCACTTGTGAAAAGAGATACCAAACGCCCCGGCATTCATTCCTATAAGTGAGCTTTTACAGAAGTTCCTGAACGATGATTTTTTTTTTTCAAATATTTACTTCTAGGATTAGTTTGTTCTTTAATTGGCCTACAGTGGTGCTGATGTAAAGATTTAGTGAAGTGTGGCAGGTCTGCCTAGTCATTTCGAGTCCAATCCTAAGGTTTTTTCCTGATCGCACAGCTCCCAGGGATTTCGGAGGGCGCTTTGGACAAACGCACCATACAGTGTAGAGCAGTGACAAATAGTAAGTTTTCTCATGTGTTATGCACTCAGGGAAAAAAAAAAAGGACCCTGCAAATGTAGATGTACGACAAAGATTTGTATATTCTAACAGGGACATATTGATTCTGACTTGACTTATTTGTGCTAAAGTGATGAGGGGCTCTTAGATGTATGAACTTTCATAAATGTAAATTAGATTGGAAATGCCCTGCTGAGCCCAGTTTTGTATTTTCTGAGGAAACTATTCTCTCTAGTGTAGGTGTATGCTGGAGGAGCCATTCAGCCTGGACAAATTGCATTTGTGAGTAAGGCTAGGGTGGTGGTGGTCAGGATGTGTGATATGTTTCTTGTTTAGGCAGTGATAGAATTTTGTCAGAATAACAATTTTACACTACTTAGGTAAAATACGTAGTGAAGGTGTTTCAGCTAAGTAATTTGTACCAGGTAGGGTTTTTTAATTCACTGATTTTTGTGATTTTTTTTTTTCCTTTTGGTTAGGAATGAACTTTCAAGACTCCAAATCGCATGATGTTTTGGAAAATCTCAGTCTAAATCTTTAAAAACACAATTGAACATGATAAAGCAAAATGAGTTTATTAATCTTCCTGAACAGGCAAGTGCTTTATAGATAACACAGGGCCTAGGAGCGCTCTAACAAATTAGCTTGGCATAATCCAGGGGTTTTAAAATTTAAACAAACAAACAAAAAGCTATAGAAAAGAGACTTGAAAAAATAACAGAATTTTTAGAATCAGTAATCTGTATTGGTCATGTAGTTCCAGATTCTGGTAAGGTCACCAAAAGTTCTTAGAAAGGAAGGAATATAAAATCACACCAGGGACTGAACTGAATGAGCTGAACCTTTTTACAGTTCCAAAAACATGTAACAAGCACAGCATCTATCAAGGAAAGGCATGAAGAAAGCACTCTCTTTTAGGGTACCTTTTAACACTCCATAAAAGTGCTAAAATTGAAAATCCTGTATTCTTTCTGTAAACTGGAAAACTTGTATCCATAGCAGCAAAGGAGACCAAGTGGGATGACGCTCTTGATCTGGTACATCTGGTCATGGAAGACCTTCCCTTTGTTAACTCCTCAGCAGCAGACTTTTATTAGCAAGTTTCCATTCCCATAATTTGTAGGTTCCACAGAATTTATTTTTGACTATTTCAAGTGATTTTCTGCATACATATTTTGAGTTCTCCAATATTAGTCTAAATGAGAAACTGAACAAGTACTCAAAGTGTTACATCCTAGATGCATCATCTACTAAGTGGGCTTGAAAAAATACTTTGTCTGTAAAATATTAAAATCTCATTATTTTTTAAAAAAGAAAGTGTAATAAAATCATGTGTTCTTTAAATTAATTTAGTGTGTTTTGACTTAAGAGTAGAGCTGCATGAACAAGCAGCATGTTGCATAAAACTTAAAAAGGAAAAGCAGAAGGAGTGTTTTTGCAGTATGATAAACTCACTTGCCTTCTACAATGGTATGCCAGTTTATACCATCCTGAGATTGCTTCAGGCTTTCTTGCAAGTTTGTTCTTGAAGCCCCAGTGCTGCTGCTGAAACACTGAACTGGGTCCATCACCTTCAGCAGGTGTGATAAGCACTGTGTTTCTCTCTATCTGAACTGAATTTCTCCCAACCTGTGTGCTATGAGCATGATTCTTCTCTTTCAAGTCCTTATACCTTGATAAAATAAATGCATAATACTGTCTTCTACCTTGTGAGAAGTTCAAATAGTGTGTATTCATAGCCATTCATAGCCCTTCATAGCCCTGACTAAGTAAAGCAGTGCAGAATCTGGTTCAGCTTTTTAAAACATTGGATCCCCAGACTGCTAAAAACGTTCTAAAAAATGTAAAGCAGCATTTCCCCAGTGAAACATCTTGCAGCTATGCAGCTTATACTTGCCCTACCTCTTAAAGGATGAGGGAAGCTCCATATACCAGTTCTGAGCAAACAAAGGGACACTCAAGCATGGAGAAAGACCTCAGTTTCTGCTTGCTAATCTGAGATTTGGTCTCTGTACTTGTACTCCAGTTATGTCATTGTCCTCTGGGTAAATTAAAAGACTTCACAGTTTTTCTCAGTGTTTTCTGACATAGGAAAATAACATTGAGGATGATGAGATGCAGTCTGTTGTGGCACAGGTGCTTTAAAGAGGTTCACTCTGTATCTTTCCTCATGACTTGGTTTCTAGAAGTATTGGCTAACAGCAGATCACAGGGTGAAATGCAAAGTTACTCTGCTACCTGAAATTATTCTCTGAACATCTCTGATCTTCTCAAGTAATTTGCCCTTGAGAAAAAAGACAGTAAATGCCTGAATCTGATCATTAGAGATATAACCACGAGTATGTCCATATATAGCAAGAATCTGGCTTTCTGCTTTAATCATGGCATTTTGAGAAGTTAACAAAGACAGGACACTGAAAAGCACAATGAAGCAACTATTAACAACCAGATACTTTCATTGTAAAAATTGCTGGACTACTGATCTTACAGGATTTTTTACCTAAAGCATCAGAGAACAATGGAGCAGAGGAAAGTACAGTGCATGTAATGCAGAAGAAAGCAATTAGAACAAGTATATCATAAACATAAATTTGACTTATAATAGTAAACATCTGTTCCGTGGTATAGTTGTACCTTTTCTTTCTGTAACATTTGAGTACTTTACATTTTAATCTATTTATTGTCACAGTGTGCCAGTAGGAAATCTCTTTGGATTTCTACTGTGTAGAAAAGGAGCTGGAGCAAAAGAGAAGTGATGTGATTTGCCTAAGGTAATAGAGAAAAACAGTAGCGTTGCAGGGAAATAAATCCTCTGCAGGTTAGCTCTTTGGACTGGTGTAAAGTTTTTCCCCCTTGAGATGATGACAGAAATTTTACCTGCAACGCTTTTATTTTGATCTTTTTATCTTGTTGCCCATTTTTTGTAAAATCTCTTGTGTTTCTTTATGACAACCAGGAGATACTTGAATTACTGAAATTAAATTGATTTCTTCCCTCATTTTGGATTCCCTCTTAGTGAATAAATGTTTATTAATTATTGATTTCAAACCAGCTGGCAGCCAGTGTGTCCTCAAGTGACACGTAGCACTAACTTTCAGTAAAATAAAAGGCAGAAAAGAGCAGAGTGCTTTCTCTCAGCTCCCTCTAGGCTTGCACTAGCCTCTGAAAAGTGCTCTCCTCACTCAGACAACAAGTTGACTAACAAATCTCAAGGATTTTCCTGTTTTATGGATGTTTCTTTAGGGTGGAGAGATATATTTTGCATCTTTTCTTATGCCCTGATTGCTGGAAACGCTGAGACACCTTCATTGTTTTCAGTGTTTGGAGGCAGAAAAGTTTCTGTAATTATTAAGAAATCACAGATTCTGTGCAGCTCTTTTACAGCTTCCAGTTTGTGAGCTGTTCAATAGAATTGGTCTGAGGTGCCCAGCATGCCTTAACAGTGGCTGCAAAATGACTTTTAAAGGGCAAACCTTTGTCCTCATGGTAAGGTTACCAGAGCTAAACTAGTACCAGCTACTCTCCAACCCAGCCACCAGTCTGGCAGCCTGGGATCAGCAAGGAATATGAATATTGGCTGGGCAGTGCCCTTGCTGCTGGCGACTCTTGCTGTGCTGTCTCTGTGAAAAAAAGAGGATCCTCAGTTTGGTCATACTAAGATTTAAGCACTGCCAGAATATCACAGAGCTGCACTAAGACAAGTGATGGGGTTTGTAGAAAAACAATTCACTGAAGGGAAGTGGTGGAGTCAACCGTGCCTACAGTTAGATTCTCTGAAACATATTTTGTAATGCAGAATGAGCTGAAATCATGTAGTATATTCTTCATGTTTTTAGAAAGTACACGGATGTGATAAGGATTAATCTCAGCAAGTTCTCTACTTGAGTGCAGATTTCAGGTTTCATTGTACTGTGATTTTTTTTTTTCCTCCCCATTAACCAATTGCCCTGAATTTTGGAAAGCAAGTTCTCTGCTTCTGTTGCCCACCAAAGTGTTGTACATCCTTGCAGTTCTGCAAAATAACTAACTTTTCTAAATATTTCCTTTATGGTCAATCAGGAGCCATAGCACAATCGGGAAGGTAATTTTTTTCAAAATTAACACAAGTGCAGGAATGTAAAGTAATAGAAGATTGCTTCAAGTATGAGATGTATACACCCTGATCCTTATAAAGTTAGGCACCTAAATATTTTCAGGTAACCTGGGTTGTTGTTTTAGAGGTGAGTTATCAAGTTGGAGAAATGGCCTTTGTGTTGTGACTCCCCTTCAGAAAATTTTCCTTGAGAGGCTGCCTTTTTCTGATGTTACAGCACATAATTCTCAAGATATTTTGTGTGTATGTTGAGGATTTTACCTCCTCCTTCTGGACAGTTTGGTGGTATTTGTTACAGTCCTTACCCCTGGAA
The DNA here is from genome assembly GCF_027791375.1 of Indicator indicator. NCBI lineage: Eukaryota > Metazoa > Chordata > Aves > Piciformes > Indicatoridae > Indicator > Indicator indicator. The sequence goes on along the minus strand of NC_072012.1, from coordinate 39,572,039 downwards.
ATTTGTGACTACATTAATATCTATACAAATGTGTGTTTAAAAATAAAAATGGAAAAATAATTACTCCTAAACAAATTGTAATAAGTTGAAAATCAAAGAAAAAAATTTTAGTGCCTTTAGGGATGAGTTTTAGATTTTTAACACTTTATGGCTATGCTGAGGATTGTATTCTTTGCTATTACCGATGAAGGATAAGAAGAATTTAATTCAGCTATATATTTAATTGACTAAATAATAATGTCTTGTCTAATTTAGTTGTCTAAATACACTGTCTAATCCATAGTCAATACAAAGATGCCTGCAGAGCATGGCGCAACATACCTTCTTAGACATCTGTGTTAAGCAGCTCTGCAGAGTGATTCATCACTTATCAATTCTCATTGGCTGTACAGGAGGCCTAGACAAGGAGCTTAGACAATGCACTGAACTTTCAGACAGAGAAGTGAGAGTAATGCCTCTTTCAACAAGAGCTGGTGAACAGAAAGTGCTGGGGCATACTAGTGCATGGACATCTTGAAGAAGAAGGACAAAGCTGAAGACAAAGCTGGTAAATCCACAGCTTTCCAGATCTGCATCTCTCTTCTCGATAGCAAGACTGACACCACAGAGTCTTTGGCAAATGGTGTGGGGTTTGGTTGCTGCTTTGGGTTGTCACAGAGATGAAATATGACCATTCATTTGTCACCAGCCAGAGGCACCTGTGTTTCCCGAGGCAGAGAAAAACATGTATAGCAAATTTGTGCTCTGATAATAAGGCATGTGAATGATGCCTTTGAAAATTGAGGGATTCACATGATCTCAGTTCATGTACAGTGTCACTCTATCAGCTACTACATTGCTATAGATGTGACAGAATGTTCTGTTAAAACATTTCAAGCCCTTTTTGGTGTGACCACTCTCTTAATTTTTGAAAGCCTCACCAAGATGCACCATAAAAATACAAGCCCACTTCTCACATCTGCCTGTTGTGTAGGATTTAAAAATACACATTTAGAACTTCAAACTCCTTTCAGTGAACCTTTGTTAATATTTTTAAACCTGAGCTGTGCATGCTGCCCTGGTCTGCCCTTTTGGCTTCACTTTCTTTTGAGCATTCATGTGGTCATGTTTTACAGGAATGCATGGGGAGTGAATAGACAGTGACTTTGGGAGTGTAAGGATCTGAGGGCTGCTGTAAACAGGCTCCTGCAGTAAGTTTGGCCGGTTCATGTGGTGCTGCTTGCCTTTGGTGCGATATAGCAGTGGCTATTGGTTCCTTGTGTTGGCCAGGGGCTCCCTTCAGCTGGCTGAGATGGTTTGGGTGTGCCCAACTGCTGCTGGAACATGGCACTCTAAACACAGTAACTGCTGGGGTCAGAACCATGGTTCATTGGGAGGCCCAGGGTCTGTGGTTTGGGAGGAGAAATGGTGACATATGGCTCTGCTGGACCACTAAGATAGCAGAGCTACTGCTGGAGTATTTGCAGAGAGCCTTATCATAACACAAAACTTTTCTGCAGCTTGGCAAAAGCCTACTGTAATCATTGCCAATAATGGATATAGGTAGGAAGTTATAGTTTGTTTGTGCCCTCTTTTTGGATGCAAATCATCTAAGGTTCTCAGAGCTAAAGCTTGGGCATCATCACTGTGGAAAGCAGTTTGTGTAGGTTTAGCAATACTTGAAGAATTAATGTGTTTGTGCAGCTTGAGGTCTGTCTGTTCTGTGCTTACTGTTTCTTGTTAGCTGGCCCTTACCAGCTTTCTGAAATATTCTTTGGAGGGGTTTCAGCTCTTGGCAGGTTTATACCACGTTTTTATCAGCTATCATAAAAAACAACCAACAAACAGCATGTGCAGTGAAGGAACCCAGTACAGGTAATACCACAAGCCTACCATCAGTTCACTTTTACTCAATAGCCAATTTTCCTTCACTCCTTCCCCCTTTCCTGATGGCTAACAGCCTGCACTATTTCCTGAATCATTTCACAAAATTAGGATTAGGAAAAGCAGATACTGTCTTTTAACAATAAGCCATTTTAAAGTGACATATCCATCTTAAATGAATTGTACTCAGGACCCTTATTTTCAAAATGGTCGATAGTTGGAAGGAAAACTGGTCTTACTGTCAGCATGACTTTTTAGTATGGGAGGGCTTTGAATGATATCTTCAGAGCTGCCAAATTATTTATTTAGATATTTAGATATTTTATCCTTTTATATATATGACCTGATAATTGTTTTATTTTTTTTTAAAGCATGTAGTACAATTTTCGGAGTGCCAGAAGGCACTCATGCTTGACTGATATTTCATGTTCATGCATCTGTGAAGCTAAGTCTGTAAAGTCTTCTGAAATTCTTAGTTCCCCACAATCTCCTTTTTTTAGTAAATTGAGAATTATAATACAGAATTATTTGGGCTGGAATAGACCTCTGAGATCATCAAGTCCAGCCTAAGACAAAACATCACCACATTGACTAGACCATGTCACTGAGTGCCACATCCAATCTTTCCTGAAACACCTCCAGGAACGGTGACTCCACCACCTCCCTGGGCAGTCTATTCCAGTGTCTACTTACCCTTTCCCTGAGGAATTGCTTCCTAACGTCCAACCTAAACCTTCCCTGGTGCAGCTTCAGGCCATGCCCTCTTGTCCCAAGTTTCCTGGGAGAAGAGCCAGACCCCTATCTTACTACAGCTTCTCTTCAGGTAGTTGTAGAGTGTGATAAGTTGCCCTCTGAGTCTCCTCCAGGCTAAACAACCCCAGCTCCCTCAGCCTCTCCTTGTAAGACTTTCCTTCCAGTCTTGTCGCTCTGCTCTGGACCCACTCCAGCACCTCAATATCTTGTAGTGAGGGGCTCAGAGCTCCACACAATACTGGAGGTGAGTACTGTGTAAATGCAAAGCAGAAAAATAATTAAATATCTTGCATATGAATGAGTGGGATTTGATTCTTGGTTAATGTTTACTCCCCATAGCTGGAAGCAACAGCTATCTTCTGGTTACCATGTACTTCATTCATACAGAACTAATATCCTGATGTTTCAGCAATTTTCAGCCTTATGTAAACAGTGAATAATGTTTGCTTCAGATCTCTTGATCAACAAATAACTGGTGGTCTCCCCACAGCCTCCTCTAGATTGAGCAACTCCATCTCCCTCAGACGTTCTCCATAGGTCCTGTGCTCCCAGGCCTTCGTGTGCCTCATTGCCCTGCTCTGGTTATGCTCCAGCACCTCAATATCCTTCCTATAGTGAGGAGTCAAGATCTCTGTTTGCATCATGGTGCTGTGTTAGTGCATTAAATCATCACCAGCAACATCCATAGAAATACGTGGCTTGTTTGGAGTTTCCTGAGGTGGAAAGTCTCAAGTTTTGATGCTGATCCATCTCCTGACCTTTATGTTTCCTTGTTGAGAGATTTAGTGAATGGAGCATGCTATCTATCCAAAGCAATAGCTTACTTAATTCTGGTTTATCCAGACATCTCCTGGCTCTGACATGTATCATTACAAGCATCACATTATCATAAAAGAGCAGGGGACTACAGAGAGTTAAGAAACCATAATGGAATATCAAGAACAGGCCAGTGTGTCTTGACAAAAATTGTAGGGCATGAATAAGGTGCTGGAGCAATGATTAAGGGGAACAGGGCATTGTGGTAGCCCAGGAGTGTTTGAGATGTGTGAAAAAGACACAAAAGAATTGTGTGGCACCTTCTGTGTACTAAATTGTATTTATAGCAGCAGAAGGTTTTACCTGGATGTGAGGGAAATGTGATAGTGGCATGAGGAATGTGGTTCTGGAGGAAGAAAGGAAAAGCTCTTCACCTGGGACTTGGGGAATTGCAACAGATGTAATATTAGCAACATATAAAAGATACTGTCAGGAACAAGTCCTCGTGAAGGAGGATGGCTGAGATTATTTGGCACATCTTTACAATCTCCATCTCCTGTGCTGCTTCAGTTAGTCAAATTCTTTCCAACTTACACACCCCACCAGTTATGTTGAAGCTCTGTGGATGTATGAGGTGAGTAATATTTGGCTGCATATTCTCAACTGTTTTAAGCTCCTTAGGACACAGTTTCTCACATTTGGTGGTCTTGTGTGGAAGAGAAGCATTAGAATACTAATGTGTGATGTAAATAATTCCTTTTTGTACATGTTTTGTAAACATAAACCTCAAATACAGGCAATTAGTTCCTTTTGGAGTATGTTTGTATTTCATTAGAAACAATAAAGAGTCACTGAAAAGGTCTAGCAGTAAAATGCTTATGAACTTGTAATTACAGTTGAAGAAATTCTCACCTAATCTTGTATGAATTCAGATAAAATACAGAGGTAAGTATTTTTAAATTGTTTAGGCAATTTTCTACAGCAGTACTTTATTGCTTTGGAAGATGAGCAGATTTAATGGTCAGAAAACTTACTATGATGCCCTAATAGGTACTCATGAATCTAATTTCAAGTGATCTTTGATTTTTATTCCAGTTGAAATACCTTTAAAAATTAACAAGATGGCTTAGATACATTTATCTATTTATCTTTGTGGATTATTCATTTCTTATTTTCTTGATTTTTTTCAAATCTAAGCATGAAGTTACTTTTTTCTTTTTTTTCATTAAGTTATTTTTAGAGATTTGGACCAGGAGGCTCTAGGCTGTTTATTTTCTGCCTAACCCAAAATAGGAAAATGCTATAAATGTTTTGATGCTGATCGCATTTTATAAGCGTGCAATTCTAGCAGCATGATGAATCTATTTTCAAAAGTAGAATATTGCAGGTTTCATAGCTGACCAGAATGAGCAGAAATTAAGATTAATGTAAAAACCCACGAGATTTTTAGACAAATATTATAGGATTATTAGATAATGAAGTTCTTTCCAGGTTTTGGAAGCACCATTTAGGCATAACAGGGACTTCTGATTGATTGGTTCAAAAAATTCTATAGAAATTTTACCAAATATTGCCTTATTCTGTGGATTGATTTTACAGGGTTTTTTGAATTGTATTAAGCAGAGCCTTTTCCAGTAAACGGTTTATTTAAATTCAGAGCACTTTCTCAGCAAGGATGAGTTTAATGTCAGGCTAGCAGAATCAGACCCTGTAGTTTCTGCCTGTAGAGCTCATCTGGATTATCTCATTGCATTTTACAGACTGTATTCACAAAGTTTTCTTGTTTATTGAAGACCTTACTGATTCAGGTACTAACAGCACCATTGGAGTACAAGCAGAAGAGATAGAATTCACTTAGATTTTATTTTTCTAAGATAACTTGCTTACTAGAGTTATTTAAAATAACTTTTTCAAATGCATTACATTCATTGTTTCAACAATATATTATTGAAGTAATGCATTCAGTCTCAATATTTAGGAAAAAACTTCCATCGTTATAGCAATTGCAGAGGCGAATTTCAAATCTGCAGACTTTTATTCTTACGATAAATACATTGAGAGTTTTGCATCTTACAGTTAAGCTACTTGTGTAAAATAGCCTTGCTAAAATAAGAGTGATTGCTTGGTTTATCATTGCTTGCCTTAGAAATATCACCATCGTGAAAAAAAGGAAAAAGGACTTGTGGGGCAGGACTTTACATACTGACTTCTTGGAGGACTGTTGTTATGAATATCACCTAAGCTCAATGGATAATCAATTAGATCTTTGCTTTCTTTGCAGCTCTTTCCAAACACTTTTTTCTCCGCGCCCTGCCATTCTACTCAGCATGCTGTGGTGGGTCCTGTCAGCACCCTGCATCCCCCACTGCTTTTCCAAGTAAGTTTTTATGCTTCATCAGTAATGCTTGAGTTATTCTGTAAACCAAAGCAGCAGGATTTAATGTGTTCTGGAAAACTAATTGGTGATGCAATGGCAGCAGCTAATTCCTTAGTAAAATCACAGCAATCCTATTCAGAGGGTTTCCAAAGATTTATCAAACTTAAGTACACTGAGCAATTGTGAGGGGTTTCTAATGGCATTGAGACACCCAGACAGGGCCAACCTAGGAAAGCTCCTTGTTTTCAGTTTGACAGAAAACTTTCTTTAAAACCAGTAACTCTTTTAAAAATCTGTGTCAGTAAACATTTGCAAATAAGAAAATAAGAGATCTGAAAGATCTTAAAATGGATGCTTCATTTTAATGTCTGTTAGGGATAAACTATGATTCAGGAAGCCCTAGCATTACTTAAATGAAACAGTCTTTCTTTTTTTTTTTTTTTTTGTAGCAGTCAAATGCCTGCACATGTTTAATTTGTTTTTCCTTTTTAAATTAAACTGGAAAAATTGAAGAAGTAAGTTGAAGGGAGTTTTGGCTTGTATACACTGTACGTTCAGGATTAAGACCTGGGACACACTTCCATTTAGTCCAAATATAAATTTTACCTTGATTTGGAAGCTTGTGTGCCATAGTGTAGGAAGGGATACTCATTATTTTTCATGTTTATGGCTCAAGAACAGAAAGAGAAGCAGTATTTCCTCATTCTTAGAAGCAAAGGAAAAGCACAAATCACGTATCAAATCCAAATGAAAATTGGAGTTTGTGCATACTCTAGTGTATACTTTTTAATCACAGTTGCATTCAAACCGTTCCTGACTATGTGCATGTGTTTTATGAATGTTTCAGAAGGGCAGTTGCTAAGCTGAATGATTCTTGACAAGTGAGGCAGCAAATGCTGGCAGTTTAATGAGCTGCAAGTTTCTGAGCACCTCTTTAGGGGGCTGACACTTTCCCACAGAGCGTTTTACATGGCCCTGGCTCTCCCACAATGGCTGACAGCACCATGACCAATCACCACTTTCACTTTACTCATCCACACGCGACCTCACCACAATTTTTCACTGTGCAGATGAACTTTAGGAACCATTTCATATTGAAAAGGCCTGGGCAAGGGTCAGTTGCCCTTTTGTATGGCCATAAAGCAATACTCTATGTGCCAGTCTTTTCTCCTGTCTCACATTCCAAGAGATTTTCTGGACACCATTTAAAGCACTTGACTGAAAAATAAAGCAGTGAATGAAACTGACTTTTATAGACTCATTCTAGCTCATCTTCCCATATAACCCTGTCTACCTGAAAAGGGATTTAGTGGATGAGCTGAGTGTATACAGGGACTTGCTGAATACATAGGCCCATTATCAACTGTGGGGATTGTTTATTAACTAGGACTGATACACTACTATTTTGGAAGTGACCTATTAATTGTCCATTTAACTAGAATGTATTGAATTCAAATGAAAAAATGGAAACCATGACTAAAGCTTTTACTTGCTCCTTCAAGGTGGTCTCTGCCATGAAGGCAAATGAAGATTGTTCCACAAATTAAGAGGACATTTATCACTATATATTAGGATACAAAGGAAAGCCTTAAAAAAAAAACCTGAAGCAAAACAAAAATCAAACCAGCAACATAGGAAATAGTTGGTAACAGATTCACATTTATGTGTCAGCGGAACACTAAACCTTTTGATGCACGTTTGGAGTGACAGGCTGCAAACTGACTTACTTCATATTGATGGAGTTGTTGAAGTGCATGAATGGCTGCCTGTCCTGCTGTGTCGAAAAGTTCTTTAACCCACAAACTGAAATTTAGTTTTTGTGTGCATTTTGGAATATGGAGTATTCTTAAAAAATCTTTAGGCTGCTTAGTTGGGTGTGAGTATTCATTACCCTGAATACGAGTTTCAAAATCTTTGACCCAGTGGCTGTTAACGAATGCTTGTGAGCATTCTGACTCATAATTAAATTTTGTTTAGTTAATCTTTTAAAATCGGTCACATGCCATGCCTTAAAGAGTATAGATTCTTCACTACTAAGTTAGTCTAACACAGGTGTTAAGCTGTACCCTACATGCTGCCTGTATGGGAATTAATTGGCACCTTGGGGCTCCAGCAGGAGGTTGTTTCTTTGCTGATTGACTGTTAACAACCAGCCAGGCAAGACGAATTTTAAAGGGTCACATAATCTGGCATCCTCTGTCCTTGGCTGACAACTCCATTGTGGAATGGAGGCCAGGAGGCAAGGACCAGTTCTGTTACGCCTCTTCTCTTGCTGGTGTCTCTAGCCCCATGGTGGCGATGAGGGAAGGTACCAGCTCTTCTGCTGTCAGACTGTACCTTCCGGTACAGGACATGAGAGTGGCCGATGATTCATCAGAAATGGCTTGGAGGATACCTGGAAAAAGGTACCTAAATTCACCAAATTTGAGCAAGGATAGAAAACATACTTGAAGAAGAAGGGTCAATGTTTGCCCACAGCTTTGTGGGCAGGATGGGAGCTGGGGTGGATGTTGTGAAAGGGTCTTGCTCTCCTTGGAGAAATATGAACCTGACTAGCCTTTGGATAAACCTCCATTGTGGTGTTTTGACTTTTGTTCCGCAGACAGTTTATTTTGGTTTGGACAGAATCTGACTTTGTCTCACTCTGTAATAAATATCAGGACAGTAACCAGTAGGTTATGATTTTTGTATCTGGTCTCAGATGTAATTTTGAAAATTGAAATACTTCTGTATAAATTTAGGCTTATTTATACTGTAACATTTTAAATAATAATAATAACAACATTTTGCCACAGGCTGTTACAAGGGACAATGATAAGGATGGGTTCTTAAAGTGCAGAAAAATTGAAAGAATGGCACATCTAGTAGAATTCATTGGTCTCTAAATCAGTAGTTTCGTAGTGGCAATGCATTTTAGGGAAGGATCATTGCACACTTGCTCAGTTCATGATATTCTTCCTCTACTGGTCACAGCTGGAAGCAGGATAACTGGGGTAATGTATGTAATATCAAACCAGTCACACGTGCACCATGGAAAGTATTTAGTCAGCTTGGCAAAACATACATTCTACACTCTTTAGTTTCTCATCATTATGCGTACACAGTTCTACAATACCCTCAGTATATGCTTGTTTGTTTCCTCATGAGTGTTAAAGATACACTTATCCATGTGTATGTAAGTATAATATACAGAAGTTGAAATATGGTGTAGCCCCAAGGAACAGTTTGTGGAAGCTGCATCTGGATTTAATTAGTGTTTTCAAGAGCACTGTATCTACTGAACAACTGTATTTAACCCTCCACTTGCAGCTCACTAGAACAGATCGACTTTTTCACAGAATAATATGCAATCTTTTAGAAAATCTGCTTTATGTGGGGAATTTGCCATTGGCTTTGATATAAAAATAATCAGATTCTTGACAGAAATTGAACAGCAGCACATCTTTGCACCTGCTGTAACTATAAGGTATCATGGCAATTTTGGCCCATGTACATGGGATAGTGGACAGCAGGAGAAAGAGTTGCACCTTTAGAGTCTGTGTTGAATACAATACAAACTAAAGCCACCTTCATGGTTGCTCTCCTACATTAAGATCATAGGTGGCAGTAGCTATATAGCAATGGCACAGGTTTCTGTGTCAAAATTCAGCTCTTTCCTGGCCTGCTTGCAACAGCCCTGTGTAATTACCACATCCATTGCTTGGTAACAGACCCTGTTCAATTGGCCTCTGGTACTGTTCCCTGGGCGAGCATCTGGGGGAGTTGGGAGTGCTGGAGGCATACCCAGCCTCACTAAGGACTGCTTCCCGTACACCATATCCTTCTAGAGGGAAAGCACTGTGGCTTTAGGCTTTATTGGGTGTGAGGAAGGCAAAAAATTTATCTGGATTTGGGTTTTCTATGCTCTTTGTGAGGCTAATGAAGAAATAATGCAAATACATCTGCTTCTCCAATGCAGCTCTGTCCCCCAATTTTAAGGCTGTTTTCCAGAGTAGGATTCCCTCTAGTCATGGATCAAGGGGATGTGACTGAATTTGCCCTCAAATTGTTAAAGAATTAAAAACCAGGCTGAAAGGACTAAGTCCAACCACTCCCCAAATCCTCTAATAAAGAAATAATTTGGTGTGGCTTCCAAAATAAGGAAGTGAATGGCCAGGGATTTTCTGAAAAACAGTTCACTCTGAAAGCCTTCTTAGTAAACAAAAATAAAGAAAGCCTATTTAGTTTCATTGAATCTGTATTACAGACTACTTTTATCTGGTTCTACATTTCACACAAGGAGAAAATAAACTCCTAGGAAAATATAGTGCAGTTTACTTGACAACAGCCAAAGGAAAGTGGAGAAGTTTTTCCCTGACTGTATTTGAATTTTGCAATAGCATAGGCTCAATCTTACTGTTCCTCTATGAACTCATCTGATTTAGTTTTTACTATGTCAAGGGGGAACTCTTGACCACTGACAACACCTCTAGATACAAGTGAGGATTTAGTCCTCATGAAGATGACTGAAGTCTTATGACATACTTGTAACATCAACAAATTAAATGTGGCACAGCATTCTGATAGCATTACAATGAACAGCACTTAATGTTTTTCAGATATGTGTTAGATATTATGTGAAACTCTCATCCATTTCCACTAGGAGAGGAAAGTGTGCTGCCTCTTTTGACCCAGGAGTCTAACTCCAAAGCCCGGAGAGGTATATTAAGAAGAGCTGTATTTTCCGAAGACCAGAGGAAAGCTTTGGAGAAAATGTTTCAGAAGCAGAAGTACATTAGTAAAACAGACAGGAAGAAACTGGCCATTAACCTGGGTCTAAAGGAGTCTCAGGTAAGGAATTAGAAAGTATCTGTGACTTAGTTTCTTTCTTTCTGAGGAAAAATCTTTGAAGGAAGCGAATGGAACAGCACAGGGGTAGTCCTCAGCTCTTTCACTGAGTAAAGATCTCAATAAATCGACAGCGGTCTTAACGAAGGAACGTTTGAACAGATAACGTTGCTTCAGATAAAACCAAAGTGCCTAACTTGAAGAGCACAAAACTTGAAAGAAACTGGAAAAATGTTTGTGAGGGCATGTAACAGCAGAGAACAAACATGAAAGCCATCTGCAGATGGGATTCTGCAGGAGATGCAGGTCTCTAGAGGACAGCTGAAAGAGTATAAGAGAGTGAGAGTGCAATTTTATTACTTTGCATGCTGCAGATGTGAAAGCACTTAGGATATGTATGGCCGAAGCTGTCTGGAGGACAGAGAAGCCTGGAAATGGCAATGGGAGCTCTCATCATCTTTACCTTGGAGGGTAGCTGGCTCCACTTTGCACAGGAAGTTAGATTTTGTTGTCTGGAGTGGTTCCCTGCAACCTGAATGACTCTGACTCAATCACAAGCACTGCAACTATAAATGAAAAAGAAACAGGCTGTGATGCTGCTCAGTATGATGAGCAAAGCTATAATCTCTGCAGGATAAACTGTTTCAACGCAAATGTGCAGTTGCAGTCACCAAGGTGCTACCTAAAAAATTTCAATTATGTAGTCAAATTCTTGATGTTACAATTATTTCCTCAAGTTTTTCTTCTATGTTCTTGATATTCAAGGGAGCCTGGGAAAATATAGCACAATGACACATGGATAACAACTACCACCACAGGAAAAGACATTCATTATAATGATAGAATAGGTGATATTTATGTCTCTCTCTTTTTTTTCCTCATGAAAGGAAGAGCAGTTGCCATGGAGGTTACTTCATTCATTTTCTGTCCAGTTGTGCTGTAGGAACAGTATGTGTCATGTAAGGCAACGATTCTCAAACATTAGATAGCACAGCACCTTTGTCTTCATATAAAGTTTCTGAATCCTAGAACTAAAAACAAATATTTAAGGGAAAAGGGAATACAATCTGGATAATTTGACTGATACCGTCCACCATTTCTCCTCTTTACGAAAAAACAGTTCCTAGATACATATTTCACCAAGCTTTTCCCAAGCGTTTCAGAAATGCCTTTGAACACCTGTGATCAAGTTTTGCAACTCCAAGTTTTGATTTTATCTCAAAACCACATGGATTCTAGGCAACTGCTGGAAAACTGTAGTCAGGCAGAAAATAAGTCTTTAAATGCTCACTACTACTGTGTCATAACACACATTTTGAAACTATATGGTTAAGTTGGTTTTGGTTATGCTTGTGAAGGGGACTGTCATAGTTCTTAGAGACTCTTTTAAATCATCAGTATATCACTTATTTTTGTTAATGGCAATGCTAATTTACTCTGAATCCTTTACTATCTAGAAGGATGTTGCTACAGGAAATTGTTCTACGCCTAGTTGCTGGGATGTCCTTTTTCCAGTCTAAGCCAAATACTTGAGGTGGTAAAAGTCAAGGAGAGTATTTAGTCTAGCTGTTGTAAATAGTGATGGGAAGATCCTCAGATTATGTCAGTCATCTTCACTGTATCCACTATAACAGTGAATAAGGAAGGAACATGAAACTAAGGGGATGTAAAGAAAAAAAGCCCTGTTAGAGCAAAGTTCTCTAAGGAAGGTATTATAATAAGCTCTCGTTAATTTGCAAACAGGTGAAGATTTGGTTTCAGAATCGAAGAATGAAATGGCGAAACTCCAAAGAAAAAGAAGTGCTTTCAAACAGGTGCCTCCAGGAAGAAGGTCTTCAGGAGAACTACCTCTCACAATCCCCCATGAATTTTACCTCCCCATGCCCATCTGTGTGGGAAGTGTCTCAGGAGCAGGCAAGTCCAAGGTGGAGGGAGAGTTCTCCAGGAAATTCTGAAAGACTGACTACTACACAACCACCTCCAAGAGCAAATTCATCGCAGAGCCCACTGTATTTGTATCCTAACCAAGGCACTGCAAATAAGGCAGTTACATCATCAGCCTGAGGAAATAGGGGCAGTTTGTAAATTGAGTGGAGAGCTCAGGCTTCAAGTGAGCAGTCTTTTAAGACTAACAATATTTGGAAATTGTAAAGCTACCTAGTTGATGCCTCATATATTTGCTAAAGTCTAACATCATTAAAATGACAAACAGCTAATGATTTAAGAAGTATTCTTCAATATTCAGTCTTTTCTTGTGTCTTTTCCAGTCTTATATTGACCTTAAAAGTAGGAGCTGATGGTAAGTAAAATGGTGAGCTAGGAGCTTGAAGCTGAAGTTCTGCTCTGATTTATACATCTGTGCTGTATACAATCTTAATTAAACACACACTAATAATCATTTTAATCTCTCATTGCAGTTATACCAATTAATTTCTTCTGTGCACAAGATAAGATTAACTTTTGCTTCCCATAAGGTAGCAAGTGGCTTTGGGTTCTTGAAATCCATTAATTGCAAAATAGGTTCATACAAGACAAACATAAGCATTTTTTGTGTGTTTTCTCCATCTGTCCTCACCTATATCAGTGTTCAGTTATTTTTAAATAGCATGGTCACAGGTCAGCTGATAATCCTGGTGAAGCATGCAATGCTAAAAGATGACCAACCAACCCTATAAAACATCACCCACTTAAATCACTTCAATGTGAATGCATACTGGGAAATGCAGTTCACTAGCTCTTGTCTTTTCTCCTGTGGATGAACTGTACAACATTCTTAACTCTGAATTTCCATGGCTTTTGTCAGACTGTTAGTGCAGTCTCTTGTAGTCTCATCTTTATTTTGAAAGTGCAGTGGCAGTAGGTAGAACTGCAGCCCAACTGCACTAAGCAACAGAACTGGAAATTGGAAAAACTGCCACTGTGGCTATCTCGGAGAAGTACTTCAGGAAATGGCGCATCTTAGTAGTCTTGCTCCTGATTAAGCTACTTCCAATAAGTGCACATTATCATATGGACAGTGTTCTCTGTAATATTATGTAATATGTAATAGGGGACTTGAGATTCTCCCCTATGAAGAGAGACTGAGAGGCCTGTGGCTGTTTAAGTCTTGAGAAGGGAAGACTGAGAGGGGATCTGATCAATGTCTGTAAATATCTGAGGGGTAGGTGTTGAGTGGGTGGGGCAAATCTCTTTTGGGTGCACAGTAATAAGACAAGGAACAGTGGATACAAACTTGAACATAGACAGTTTCACCTCAGCATAAGGAGAAACTTCTTCACAGTGAAGATGATGGAGCACTGGAATGGGCTGCCCAGGGAGATTGTGGAGTCTCCTTCTCTGGAGACTTTCAAAACCTACCTGGATGCATTCCTGTGCAGACTACCCTAGGTGATCTTGCTTTTGGCAGGGGTGTTGGACTCAATGATCTCTGGACGTCCCTTCCATCCTCTAACATTCTGTAATTCCTAAAACTGTGTTACTTAAAATTGCTTGCTTACTTCATCCACTTCAAGGAAGTCACTCTATGAATTTTGAGCATACTTTATTGTTTATTTGCAAGGCTTTATAGCTCAAAACAGGAGCTGAACTTTTTTTACTTTATCATACATTTATGAATGCAGTTGTTGACAAGAAAGACTACAGTTATTTTATACTACAGGCAAAACCTTTTGGAAAACATGGGTTTATAGGGACTATGTAATTTCTGGCAGATTAATATATTTTGTAGTCAAAAGAGGTGATTATCATAATCTAGTCTGTCTTTCCTCATCATATATGCCATAAGTGTTTCTCATTATTTTTGCCTTGAGCTCCAAAGCTTTTTGAACTGTATTTTACGTTTTTCAAAAAGTAATTCAATTGTTTTTTAACATTTTACCTTTTGATGGATGATACACTACTCTTGTTATGTTGTATTATCTGGGAGGTGAAGTTTAGATACATTTGCAGTGATGAAGCTTGTATCATAAACTTCATGCTGATCAGGAGAGCTTTGCATCCTGCCTTGCATACGTCCTGCCTTCTGAGTGGTCAGCTGTGCATCCCTAGTCTTGCACTATACGTTATTGTTCGCATATGATTTCCTGTGCTTCCTTGAAAGAAAGAAGAAATTACATAAAAATTAACAAGTCATGTCTTCCTGTGGCTACAAACCCTCATTATCTAAACTGCCTCAAAACCTACCCTCAGTGCACTTGGAACACATTTAGTATGCCATATGTTACATATTATTTACTAAAATGAGTTTATTCCTATCTTGCAACTGGGTCCAGAACTAACTCATATTCTTCCCAAAACCTTTAGGGATGGGCAGGCAGGTTGCATACACAAAGGGATGAATTTACTGTCCAGTTGTCCTGTTGAGGTCATAGTCCAACTCTGTTTGACTAGCTCATACATGAAGGACCAGTAAGTGTTTGTGGCCCAGGTTCTTGTGAAATAGCATTTACTACTGACTGCCTGCAATGAAAGGCATGCACGTATTTCCAAATTACCATCAAATGATCAAGTGGAGGTGTGTTTGTGTGGGTATTCATTGGTGCTTCCTGTTCTGGAGGAAATTAGTATGTTGGTATGATTGGGATTTTCTTATTTCACCTCAGGGGAAAGGAAGTCTTCACAGCTGCTCATATTCTTTTACTGCAGATCAGTTGAACATCAGTGTCAGAAACCATTTGGGAGAGGAGATGGAATTCAGAATGCTCCCTGGGAAATTTTTCAGTTGATGGTGTTGCAAGCACCAAATGTGAACTGCTGTCAAAACTCTGAGTTGATGTGTTAAACAGAATACATCTGAAGGATGTCTTACTGAGGCAAAGATCAAGCAAGGCTCCTGCAGAATTAGTTTCACAGTTATATGTGTTTCAAATTGAGCAAGTTCTGGTTTTACCATAGCCTATTGAAATTTACACCATCTCATGGACCTCCAAATATCTTAATGTTTCCTCAGAGTATTTTTGTTCAATAGCTAGAATAATGCTTCAGTATGCCAGACAAAACATTCTTTACTTGAAAATGCTGATCAAGCTTTCTTAAGTGAGAACGGAGAGCTGGTGTCAACAGACAAGGAGAAGGCTGAGGTGCTCAAAACATTTTTGCTTCAGTCTTCACTGGTGATCTTGCTCCATCCCCCTCCCAAGTTAATGGACCATTAGGGTAAAGTCTCTCCCACCAAAAGGGAAGATGAAGTTCAGGAGTACCTGAGGAGCCAGAACATACATAAATCTATGAGACCTGATAAGATGCATCCTAGAGTTCTGAAGGAATTTGCTGATGTAGTTGCAGAGCCAGTCTCCATAATAAATTCATGGCAGTCAGGTGAAGTCCTCAGACACTGTAAGAAGGGAAACATTACACCCATTTTTAAAAAGAGTGAAAAAGAGGACCCTGGAAATGATTGATATGTCAACCTGATGTCTGTGCCTGGGAAAGGTCATGGAACAGATCCTCCTGGAAGCTATATTGATGCATGTGTAGGACAGAGAGGTGATTCAAGAGAGCCAGCATGTATACACCAAGGGCAAGTCCTGCCTGACCAACCTAGTGGCTTTCTGCAACGGTGTAGCTACATCAGTGGAGAAGGGGAAACCAACAGATGTCATCTGTCTGGACTTTTGTAAAGCCTTTGACACAGTCCCCTGCAACATTATTCTCTCTAAACTGGAGAGATATGGATTTGATGGGTGAACTGTTCAGTGGATAAGGATTTGGTTGGATGATTACATCAACCATTGGGCAATGGCCCAATGTCTAGATGGAGGTGGATGACAAGTGATGTCCCTTAAGGGTCTGTACTGGGACCAGTGCTGCTCTGTATCTTCATCAGCAAAACTAAGGATAGTCTCAGCAAGTTTGCAGATGATACCAAGCTGAGTGGTGTGATTGAGAAGACTGAAGGACAGGATGCCATCCAGAGGGACTGGGACAGGCTGGAGGTGGGGGCTGAGGAGAATATCATGAGGTTCAGTAACACAAAGTGCAAGATTCTACAGCTAGGTCAGGGCAATCCTCAATATCAGTACAGACTGGGAGATGATGACATTTGAGAGCAGCCCTGCAGAAAAGAATTTAGAGGTACTGGTGGATAAAAAGTTGAACATGAGCCGGCAATGTGCACTTGCAGCCCAGAAGGCAAATCACATCCTGGGCTGCACCAAAGGATGTGCAAATTGAGAGAGATGATTCTGCCACTCTGCTCTGTTCTGGTGAGACCTCACTTGGAGAACTATGTCCAGCTGTGGGACCCCCAACACAAGAAGGTCATAGTCCTGCTGGAATGGGTCCAGAGGAGGGCCACAGAGATGATCAGGGGGCTGAAGCACCTCTTCTATGAAGATATGCTGACAGAACTGGGGCTGTCCAGCCTGGAGAAGAGAAGGCTCCAAGGGGACCTTATGGCTATGTTTCAGTATCTGAAGGGAACCTACAGGAAGGCTGGGGAAGGACTGTTTAGAAGGGCCTGTAGTGATAGGAAGAGGGGCAATGGTTTGAATCTGTAGCAGGATAGATTTAGATTGGTCATAAGAAGGAAGTTATTTACAATGGGAATGGTAAAATACTGGAACAGGCTGCCCAGGGATATGGTTAAGATCTTGTCCCTGGAGACATTCAAGATCAGTCTTGATGTAGCCCTGGGCAGCCTGATCTAGTTGGAGGTGTCCCTGCTCACTGCAGGGGGTTGGCCAAGATGACCTCTGAGGGTCCTTTCCAACCCAATGCAATCTGTGAACCTGTGAAACTTTTTTCCCTGTCATTTTAGGCTGTATTAAGAAGTTTCCCTTTAGTCCATATTGTGAAAACTTAATAAATGAAACAACACCCCAAATGAGTACCAAAATAGGATATATTTACAGTGCCAGTCTTTTCTGTGTGAAAGATCAAGTAGTAAGTGTTAATTTTCAAGTAATGTATGCACACTAGTTATGAAAGAACAAAAAGAGCACAAATTATACCCAGAATCCTTAGCAGGCATTTGAAGAGCTTTGTAACAGGCACGTTGTAGAGGAGCAAGGCATAGAATGCATCTGGTATTGCGGAGTGATGTGATGGATACCAACGGCACCTCACAGTTAAAACCAGCAACACGTTACTTTGACTTCAAAGATACGACCCAGTGGATGACCTTGCTGGATTTGGAGTATCTGTGGTATTTCTGTGTGGTATTTTGAGGCTATAATTCCAGGTGGTAGAGTATTATATGGGACGCTTGTTGAGATTCTGGGGCTGGGCAGAGTTCAGGTACCTCAAATGGCAAACTGCGGTTAAAGTACCCAGCTCCTGAGAGGCCACAAACAAAGCAGACAGTTATATTCACTGGCCACCTCTTTTAATTCTGGCAGCATAATAGAGGAACCAACAGGAAAGGGAGAAAGGGCTGAGAATCAGTAATGGCTTTGTTACTGTAGCTGAGACTCCTGCACCCTCAGTCTGTGCTGCTGGCATAGAGATCTTGCAGCCCAACTGAGCAGCCACAAGAACAGGAGAGGCTTTTCTCACCCTGCCTAATGGAGATCCTCCAGATGAGTCTGAACGCAGATCTTGAAATTCTGTTCTTATGATCAGGCACTCAAAGGAGCTTCTCTGGGACCTAAGAAGAAGGTGCCTGTCAGTTGTATGTGTCAGGCTTGCTTGTGAGAGCAGGTTGTCTTAAACCAGGACAGTCTATGCTGGCACCCCAATGTGGGGCCTGAAAAATGATTGAGATAATGCGAACCAAGATAATGAGAAGAGTCAATTAAGACTTGTTAAAAGAATTTTGTATAAGGCTTTTTTTTGCACAGTATGTTCGCCGTGTTGGTGCATTTGCTTTCTGGGGGTGACTGGGGCTGATGTGCTGGGGCCTGGGCCTGGTTACATGAGTTATATAAAACCTTAAGCACTTGTACTCGATGTGCTCCTTCTGGCAGTGCATATTGCCTCAGGGGCATGAATTAGTGCTGTCATATGGATGTACTGTCATATTATGATATGGTTAGTCTACTAACCACTTGGCTTAGATGTAGTCTCACCCAATTGATGGGCCAAGTCTTGTCCAGAGTGATGGAGGTCTTTCCCAAGAATACCACTTGGAGATTGGCCCTGAGGCTGAGTAATTATGAGTGGCAGGGCGTTTGGAGAGTATGGGCATGTGCCTAGGATAGTGGTCATCTCTGGTGTTTTGGAATTTCATCCCTGAGCAAGTGCAAAATCCTGACAAGCTGGTAAAATGTTTGGAAAAGGTCTGTTGTCAGCCCAGAATTTCCCAAGTCACTGTGATGTGTTGAGGCCTGGCCCATGCCTATTGAGTCCTTCTCATCAGTGTTCAGAGTGCTCAGAGGCAAGAGAAGGTCTCTGGACCTACAGGCAGACCAGAAAGCACTGTACCTACTCAGGCACAACAGCAGGCATGCCACGTGCACCAGAGAACCAGCCTGTGCCAGTATCAATTCTGTATGGGAAATGAAACATACAAGGAAAACAGTTCACCTCACGAAGGATGAGGATGAATAAGGGTCATCACAGGAGCAAAAGGAAGAGCTAGAGGTGGTCACTTGGTCTTTATCTCTGCCCTTGAAACATGGCAAATGATGCAATGGATGAAATGAGTAACAGGCTCTGGCAATACGAGAGAAGTCCCTCTGTACAGGCCTGTGTTTCAGCTGTGAAGGAAACTGTCTTGGGAGGTCTATCAACTCAAAAAGAATGTATCCTGTTCCCCCCCTGTATGGTCCCGTGTTTCAGCTATTAGGAGCAGATGCTTCCCTGTCCAAAGGAGAGAATCTGGAAGGTACAACACACCACAGCGTATCCTGGGGTTTTACTTACATGACCACAGGTAGGATATGAGGAAGTGGGATGGAAAACCCACTTCAGTCCTAGGTGTGCGAGTCTGTGAATCACAAGAAGACTTTCCCCAGAAGAACACTGCCCAGTTTCCAGTGGAAAATTGCCCCAAAAGAGCAGGTAAACTGATACTGCTTCTGATCCTTCTGAAGAGACTTCTAAAGCATCTTCATGAGATGTGATTCCAGTTAGAATTAGAGGGGCCCTGCCTCCAACCAGATGGAGGAAAGGCACAACGGGGTTTATTGGACTGTATGGAACCAATGGCTTGGCAAGCTGAACCCATATAAAGCTTTAGGAGATACAGGTGCACAGTGTACTCTGATGCCATCAAACCATGAAGGGTGAAACCCAGCTGTATTTTTGGTGTGACGGGGATCCCAACAGCTGGATGTGTTGGAAGCAGAGCACAGAAATGCAAGCGACCATTTGTTTTCGCTTGGAAGGGTGGAAGGAATCACTGGAATTGACTGCCCCGGGATGGAAGCACAGCCCCAACATTTGGGCTGATCATGGACTGATGCAGACTATACTGGACCAGGGGGGAGTTACAGAACATCTACAGTAATAAGTCATGGGGAGACTGCAAAGTGATCTCATTTTGGGTGAGAATGGACAGTGAATAATGTATGATGTTAATTGTTGCTGGGTATGACGCAGATGGTATAGAATAAGGGGTGGAGGATGTCATGGGTTTAGCCAATTGAATGTGCTGTGCTGGTGAGTATTTGATACCATGCTGACATCATGCCAGCTTTAAAATGGAAGTGCTGGCCTGAGTAAAGCATCGTGGGGCTTGTAGTTGGGACTGTAACATGAGAAGCTTCCTGTTTCTGGTTCCTGCTTCCAGTTTCTGGTTTGGAGGTGTTGGTCTTTTTTCTGATGGGTTGGCTGTGGGCTTGTGGGGTGGAGGAGTCATTTTATTGCTGGCTTCTGCTATTGCTTCTGCTTTTGCTGTGCTTTTCTGTGAAACAGGCTAAGGTAACTGTGCATTGTATCATTCCATTAAACCCTCTTTGTCTCAACTCGGGACTTTTTGTGTTATTTTCCCTCCCAATCTGTGCAGGGAGGGAGCTTACTTGTACGAGTGGGCTGTCTTAAACCAGGACAGTGACAATTTCCTTTTTTTAGGTCTGGCTCCTGGTCTTTTAAAATGTATCACAAATGACACAGATGATGCCAGTCTACAGCAGGCACAACCACAGTCACATTTTGTAGTAGGTAAACAACTGTGAACATGACAGGCCAGCTAGCTCTCCATGGACTGCATACAGCACTGCTAATAGCTGAAAATGCTGACCACATCTGTGCCAGCATTTACACTTTGGTTGTACAGCTTTATAGTATGAAATAATTTTCTAAATGTTCTCCTCTTTTTATTGATTCTTTGCCAAACAGGAATTAATTATTATGATCTGCTGAGAACAGGACCTCTATAAGGCACAAAACTGCATTACTGACTTCAGTGTCAGAACGTAGTACAGCAGTCAAATGTCATTCCTGAGCTAAAGTAATACATCAGATTTGGTTTATCTGCTGTGATTTACTAGTACAGCATTTTGAATGCAGTTGCTATCACTGCAGCTACACAGCTCCTCTGATGAATATGTTCCACAGTCAGAAGACAGACATAACTACCTTCATATGCTTCAGTACCCTTTACCAGTAAGACCATTACTGATTTTCACAAGCCAGAAGGAAGATCAAATCAGTTTCAAGTAATTCAGTGCCTTAAGAAAGGACTGGAGAGGAGCTAGGGTCCAGTTAACTTGAGACTTAGCTTTGGACCATAACACCCCCATCAGAGAAAGGTTCACAGTGGATGGAATTGCCATTGACTGTAGGAGTCTTGAATTACTGTGCTTCTAAGTTATGTGTCTGACAGCTGCTGCTATTATCAGATAAACCAAAGCACATAAACCTGGGGTTGAGGAGCTCCCCATGGAGGCTGGCTCCTAAGTTAATGGCCAGAGAAAATGGCAACTCCCACTCATGGTTTCCTGTAGATTCTGGTGGTAATTCAAAGCAGTGAAGCAACACCTGGTGGATGGGGATGTCACAAGGCAACACCTCAACAGTGATCCTCCAGTACTCACATAAATATGCAGAAATCTTGCCTTTTATAAACATCCAGCTCTTGAGGTGTTCTTAACTTTTTGCAAGTCATTTTAATTCACATGTCAGCCTTTGAATGTAATATGAGATAGCTGAATGTTAATGTATATCATTCAAAGATGAGTGTTTCCATTTGTTTCTGTTTTGTTACTGTACAGGTTTAGATAGTTAAGGCATGAGTGATATCTGTAACTTAATCATGCCAACGTCAGCACATATCAGATTCAGTCTAAATGTAAGATGTACTATCAAAACCATTTAGCATATTATGAGAACTACAAAATGAACTGTCAGTCACTGACAGTATCTCTGTCATAGCCTTCATTGTGAAAAAAATGAAAAGGTTACGATAAGGAAATATCTAACTTACAAAAAGCAGCTTTTAATACCTGAAAAAAATTAATTGGACTACACAAAAATGTCAGTATTTTGGTGTTATCCTTCAATGTTCCATGGACCAACATCTGAAGAATAATATATATATATATATATATATATAATGGAACCGTGTTGTTCCACACATGGCATTTACACCTATAAGATTTACCTATAAGATACACTGTTACAGATTGTTACATGAGTCCAGCATTTAACTGGAAATTGATACAGATTTTCTGATTTCTTTAATTTGCAAAGTTGTTTCTCCTAAATTATTATTCTCAAATGCAGATTCTGAAACTCCAAAGCAGTTGACTGTAGCACACAATTTTACATTTTCAGGTATTCCTAACTAGTTTCACTGCGGTCTTGAAGAGAACTCACAGAGGAGACTATTCCTCTGTGTAGAAAGCAACCATCAGTGGTATTTCTGTTTGAGGCATCGGTGACCGTAGAGAAAAATGTGCCCTTTTGAGCCCACCACTCAGGGGTTTTCTCAATCGAAAGAGGAAGCAAGGCAGTGCCAGCAATACAAGAAGGCTTTTGTTTTGCCAACACACCTGGCCTCAGACAAAGGCAAGCCATGAAATACAAGTCTAATGAGTATGAATGACTATGGATAGTATTTAGGTGCATTGTTGTTCCGCCGGTGACACCTGCTTCCTCATTTTCTCTATTTTTGCATTTCTAGAGAGTGAATATTTTCGGTAACACACCCTCTTCCTCATTTTCTCTATTTTTGCATTTCTCTACAGCAAACCGCACCCAGGGTTTTGTTCTTTGAAGGAGAAGAGAATTATTATTATCTGCTCCATTTGCAATGTGTTTTTCACCTGACCCCCTGCCACCACCTCTGGGATGTATTACCAGCCGCGGCAGTTTCTAGTAGCCATTACGGCTGAGAAATCAAGTCGTCTTGCAACTCGTTCTGAGAGCCACCAAGGGGGCCCGCGGGGACACGGCCGTGTCCACCTCCCGCCGACCGGGCCCCGCCGCGCCGCCTGGGGCAGCGGGGGGCGCAGTGCGTCAGTTCCAGCCACGGGTCCCCAGGCAGCGGGTCGGGGTTTGCGGGGCACAGTGCTGTTCTGGAGGGAGCTTCCTTCCGACAGCCTTGTTTGCTCGAGTAACGCCTTCCCTGTCACCCTTCACTTCTGATGCAGGGCCGTTGTTGCGATCTGCTGTGCGCAACGCCGCCTTCGCCGGGAAAAAGTGGGATTACCCCTAGCGCAGTTTTATTCCTTAGAGAACATCTGCTCAGTTTCGGCATTCCAGAGACCGCAATAACCTCCTGCTAGCACAGGACACACACAGCGCCAGCGTGCTGGTGTGCTCTGGGGCTGCGATGAGATAAATGCTTTAAATGAACTGTTGCTACATCTGCGAATGCAGACAAATGCACGCAGAGTGGGCATCCTTCTCTGCTTCTGTCCGTTTGCCCAGGGGGGGCTTCCTTTACTGTCTTTGAAGCTCTGCCTTGTTTCCAGACTTTGTTCAGAATTTACATTTAAACGCTGCTATTTTGATATGTGTTCGTAGTGTCTCAGTGCTTAAGGAGTTGTACCTAGCTACGTCTTCAGGGCAGATGTCGTATAATCCCTTGCATTTCTACCCTACTTGGCACAACAGGGACCATATGTGAGTTGTGAACGCTCCCAGCTTAGTAGCTGAGAAAGTACATCAACTGTCTACTAGATATTGGATATCTGATAATATTAGCAGTTATGGATTTGCAACTGAAAAGGTTGTTCCTTTGTTCTGTATAAACGTTTCTTTGAAACATTTTCCTGCTGTTTTCTCAGGCCCAAATCCCAGTATTGTTATTTAAAAAAATCAGCATTTTACTTTCCATTCTTGGTAGACTGAGCTTCAGCTACTGTCCACAACCATCAAGATCAGGAGAGGCCAGAAAAGAGCATTCAGAGATTAAATATTTGAGGATATTTTCCTGGTTTGAGTTAGAACAGTACAAATTCCAATCCATGATTTTAATTGTCAGCTGTCTTTTCTCAGTAGCTGCACTTTCTGAAATTAGCAGTGTCCACTTCTGGTAGTGATAACCCTCAATGCTTCTAGTTGTACCAAGGATTGGTGTGCAGAACACCACTGCTAAGTCTTGTTACTGCTTTGGGGTGTGGAGTAAAAGGCTGCACCTGCAGGGAGGAGCAGACAGGACAGGTAACCCTAAACTGACCAACGAGGTATTCCATTCTACATATGTCATATTCAGTATGAAGCTGAGGGATCACAAAGGTCAAGTTCTCTTTTTCAATGGCCAGCATCCAAGGAGGACTCTGTCCATTCTTTGATCCCGATCCATGAGTTCCCGAATCCAGTTCCATAATGCAGCTCCTGAATCTGGTTCCTGCCTGCTGGTTGACTCTGAGATTTTTTGCCACAGCATCAGTGGTGATGGTGACTAATTGCCATCAGGGGTGTTTGGTTCAATTGATTTCGATTGGTTTCGTATACATTTGTATATATTTATTTTTGTTATTATTTCCATTAAAGTAGTTTTAGTTTTCTTTCCCAGTTTATCTCTTTCCTGTATTCCTCCCCCCCCCACACACTTTAGGAAGGGACAGAGGGATTCATAGGGAGCATCTGTCACTCATTTAGTGGCCAGCCCTAACCCTTGACAAATATTAAAGATAAATCCATTTTGATTATAAATGCCCATTCAAATGGCTCATTTGAGATCTGAATGCAAAAATGTTTTGTTCTAAAAACAGCCACCAGTGGCACTCCACTGCTAGAAAAATGTGATTGTGGTGAAATATCTGACAACTTTCAGATTTTTGCTATGGAATTTGTCATCAGTACTGTAAAGCCCAAGCTCTATGTCAGCCTGTATAACAGGAAAGAGACTTAGTGGTACATCAGCCATGCTCAGCCCTTGGGCTGAAATGGTATTTGGGCCAGAATTCTGGCTTACCTTTCATATCAAACCTTTTCTTCAGGAGTTTCCACTGAAGTCAGCCAAGCCATTATAGATATAAAAGAGCATTCAAAATTAATAAAAGTGCTAAAAATTAGACCTTGTGGGGCACATGTGAAGGCCCACAGAAATTAGTAAGAAGTATTTCATGGACATAAAAGCCTGCTATGGGCCTTGCAGTTACATGAACTGATTTGACAGCACAGCAATACCACTCCTCAATGTTAGCAATATTCTGCAGGTATGTGTGTATAAATAGGGGGAAACTTTTTTTTTTTTTTTTAACATAAAAATATACTTTATTGATAATACATAGATGCATTTATATTAAGGTTTAACAAACTGAATTTCACTTTCAACTATGTATGTATCTAAACTGTGTGAATTACCCATAATATAATCTGTCACAGTATAATGTGCAAGGACATTTATTTGCGTACTGTTGGAGTATCTGGTGAGTTAACCCACACTCACACACATGATGCTTTATTTAACATTTCATCTGCACAGGTCAACTGTGTCAAGTAGCTGCCAAATAATGTTAAAACCGCTTTCCTAGTATTTATAAATTCTGTTCTTTCATCTTTATATACAGCATGCTGAAGACTACTTGTCAAGAGATTACAAGAGATTACAACTCAACAACTATTTTCTGGCATAATTCTACATTTAAGAATTTTTAAGTAGCTTTGTACTTTATTGGAGTCTCTCCTGAAACAGTGAATAAAGTCCGAGTCACTCATCATGTTTGCCTCATTACTAATTGATAATCCAGCAGCATCCGCTGATGCAATTCCATTTAATGAATTGCTGATGATCCCCATTGACTGCATCTGTATTGAAAACAGAAAAAGAAGTGCAAGTCATAACTACACACACAACACATCTTTAAAATACCAGTGCAGCAGTCAGCTGGGGCATCACTATTTTGCACTGTTCCACTCCAGACCTTTCCCATACATACTGAAGATATACACAAAGCTGCTTATATAGGATAACGTTGTCTTTTTATTTCAACAGTGTCTATACAACCTTTAGACTAGCCTGAAATGATCTGATATACCATAATGCTGGGATGTAATGCCTTTTGAGTTTAAGTAGAAAAAACCCTGTTTGGTAATTGCTATTTCTTCTTAAAGTAATAAAGCAAATAATCCTTGAAAAGGATGAGTTTTGTGAAGGGAAGCTTCTAATGTGAGCATTTACCAGTGCTGTTTAACCTGGTAAACTCTGCAGACCCATCACCTCTCAGAGCAGGAGCTTCACAACTGAACCACACTTAGAAATAGTGTCTTACTGAAAAACACAGCTGCAAAACGTTGGAAAGCATTTGCATTGTTTGCTTCATTTTCTAAATTAAATTTCTACCTTGAGATATGTCTGTAGTACAGGTAGGTCAAAACTTCAAAGCTGGGTTTCTTACAGTAGTTCAAAACTTCAAAGCTGGGTTTCTTACAGATTCCATCAAAAGTGTTTTAGAAAAAAATAAACTCATGTAAGTATACAAAAAGTGTGTAGCTACTTTAGAGTTTGATGGCTTGTTTCAGTTACAGTATGAAGCAAAGGTAAGGACCTGAAGTTGAATACCACTGAATTTCAAGGCCATTTTAACCCAGAACAGTAGCTGCCCTTGGAAGATGGACTTTCCATTTGTAAGTTGGAGCCCCCCTAATTGGGGCTGCATTTTAGAGCAGGGTAAAATTCCTCCTATTCTACTGAGGAGAAGCTTATAATTTTAAAACTTATATTCTCCACCTGTGTTCACAAAGCTGAAAGTGATCTAGTACTGAAAGATGTTAGTTTATTAGTCACTTCTTAGTGAAACAGACACTTTGGCAATATAGCCATTTCAGATGATGGGGACACAGATTTCATTTGTTTGGACAACTGCAAATACATTTAGATATGAGTGTACAAGAAATAGAAAGATCAGGACTTTTAGCTAGTAATGAGAAGACAGAAATGGAAATTAAAAAGAAAAAAAAAAGGCATCCAGTAATTGATACATGATCTATCAGAATTTGGAATGGAATTATGGAACTGTTTTGTGACTGGCATCTGACTTAAGCCATGCCTTTATTGTCTTGAAGAACTTATTGTAGCAGAAAATTGTTGCTGTAGGAAGGAGCTCTTTGCAGCAGACAGCACTGATACTTGAATTATTTAGAATGCAAATCCAAATAAAAACTGAAAACAATCATTAACTATTTGTCAGGGTATACCCACATCTCCTCTACTGCCCTAGAAAAGGCAAGTTATTACTGACTTGTATATGAAGCTGTAAATGGTTCTAGTCTTAGTATTTGTGTCTTTCATATATTTCATATAAATAAAATATTGCTTACACATATGGACATAATCTACATATCTGCCAATCCATAAACTAAGTCACATCCTTTGACTGTAAAATTCCTGTCTCTCTAAAGAAGTCTACAGCCCAAATGAGAGCAGATACTATAGCCCCCTGCCCTTAAGTCACTCACACCACATGATTGGTATAAATAAAAGCTACGTCAAAAATCTTGCCTTTTCTGTTACTTTCTCAACTCCAGTCTTCAGCTCATGCAGCATATTGCTGATTTGCTTAGCTTTGCTAAGGCTGTCATCAGGTAGATCTTGATGATGCTCAATGTGCTGGTTGAAGTGGGAAAGTGGTTCTTTCCAGGCTTGCAAAAGCTTCAGTATCAAATGAGTTAGTTCTTCTCTCTTATAAATTAAAACAGTAAAGATTTTCTCTGTTAGTTTGCACCAGGTCATATGAACACAGTTAGACAGTCTCACTGTGAAAACTCAGCAGGATTAAAATTTACATCTGCAATGTAGTAGTTTAAAAATATCAGAACTTAAGGGCCACTCTGTCTCTGGTTATTTTGAGTGTAGGTAACACTCAAACATGGTTTTTTGTCTTGTTTTCAGCTTTTTTAGACTCCTAAGATCTGGAATAATTAAAACTATGATTACAGCATTAGCAAAATGGTGGCATTCCTGCCAAACGTAGCACTGAAAAAAATTCCAGTAACTCCTAGATGTCTCAAGAGCCCAAGAAACCTCATCTAGATATCTCTGTTTGCTGGTATGGAAGTTCATGTGTTTCCCTCACACCTGCTGAGGTTATAGCTGTATCAGTTAGAGGCTGGCTATGGACACACTTCCCAGAAAGTGGCTAGTTGTCAGGATGGTTGCTTTCTCCACCAGAAGCTCAATGGCCTTAAGACTTGCAGTATAATTTCAAAAGTAAGGTTGACTATTTAAAGCTTTCTAAAGCAGGCAGGGCCTCATTTCCCACTGCCCTTCCAGGGGAGCTTCTAAACCTCTTGGGGGAAGCTCCTCACTCCACCACAGTCAAAGAGCAAAATGTTAACATTTGTCTTCATCTGCCTTCTTCTCCAAAAGTTTCTCCCACCGCTGTATACTTGACTTCACAGTCAGCTTTTTCTCTGTTTAAAGCAACTCCTCTTCCCTATACTAGTAATGATTTTTTTCCTCTTTGCCATCACATCTGTCTAAACCAATTTGCTACTCATTTCCCCTTACCCAACTACCGATTCAGAGATAATGACAGTTATTGCTGTCTCTTGATGTCTTTTTGTACTTTCCAGTGACACTGATTAATTTACCTTATCTGTCACATGCATAGGTTTCTAAGTTTCTGTTCCACAGAGACTGCCACAACAAAATCAAAGGGATGTCTGTCTGCCAGTCATTTGGATGAAGCATTACTGCAATGCCTCTATTATAGCTAATAAATATGATTTAAGCGTACAGAACCATATATATTTCTGTTAACACAACAAACTTAGGATTTGTATGCAATACCTCTGTGATGTGCACCTGTTTGGGGTCAAAACTTATCAGCTTCTTCAAACTGATGATGAAGCAATGGAGGCATGAAAATCTCTCTACCTATCTCCACCCTGACTGGAGTGGGGGACCACCACAGCGTGATGGGTGAGACACTTTGGGGGCTCTGACAAGACTAGGGGTAGTTTTCCCTTTCTTCAGTGGGGAGAGGGGAGGCGGTGGTACCTGAGGAGCCGCCTCCCGATCCCCCAACCCCGCGGAGCCTGTCTCCTCCCGCCACGCCGTCCCGCCTCTTACCGGGATTTTTTGGGCATATTCTTTGCCATTGGGGGTCAGCATCCCCGACGTGTGGCACTTCCGAGCGGGCTTTCCCAGATCGTTGTCACGGGCAGGAAAGTGTTTTTCCTACGAAGGAAGAAGACCTAAAAACACACCAAGAGCAGCCCCCCAGGGCAAGCCGCTCCCAGGGCGGCGGTACCCAAGTCCGCGGCAGCGGGGCCGGCCCGGCACTCACCAGCTCGGCATAGAGCGCCGTGGAGAGGCTGTGGATCCTGCCCGAGTGCCGGATCACCCGGTCGAAGAGATCACCCACCGTCAGGAGGCGGCAGTCGGCGTCCCTCGGGGCGCAGAGCAGCAGCCACAGCAGCGCCAGCGCCGTAGCGGCACCTGCGGGGAGCCCGTCGCGTCGTGGGGCGTGGGGCGACTGGTGGGTCCCCCGCACCCCACCCTATCCCACTCGGCTCTCTTCTGCCCCGATCCCTCTCCGCCCTCACCTGCTCGCCCCGCCGCTTGGGCGAAGGCCATGGCGCCGCAGAGTCGGCTGTCCAGCGCGGAGCGACTGGAATCGGTCGGCTCCGGGGTTGTTCCCGCGGCCCCTATATATGGCGTGTCGGGTTGTGCGTGGGGTGGGTTTCCCTGTCATGATGGATCCCTCCCTGCAGTGCGCACCCTGCGGCCACCGTGAGCAAGCCAACCGGAACGGGGCGGGCGGGAGTGCCCGTTGCTCCGACGGGACGAGGCTCGCCCCCGGCACGCAGGATGCAGCAGAACGGGCCTCCCTGGCTGCGTGAGGGGACTGCCATTGAGCTCCGCAGCACCCTCCCGCTGCCGGGCCACGGTTGTCCTGCAGTAGGTGTCACCCGTGGGCAGAGCGTGGAGGGGCCTCCTGCTCCTGCACAGATGTGTGGTGTCCAGCCCTACACCAGCATGTCCACTGCTGTCGAGGGGTAGGGATGTGAGAACCGGACCTGGCAAATGCTCTTGTCAGTGATAGTGCGAGGTGTGTACAAGGATAGCAATGGACAACATGAGAAACCTGGCTTGATGACATTTATCTCATAACCGTCTCTTAATCACACGGTTAAGATGGAATCTGCTTTCCCTGCTCCCTCGCAGGCAGTCAGAGGTAAAGCCACTGAAGATGTGACAGCACGTGTGGTGGTGCACGCATGGCTCAAGATGTTTGGGGCTGTCCCTCATGGATAATAAGTTAAAGAAGTAACACAGCAAAGCACTCAGATCAGAATCCCCAAAAAAACGAGGACTTGACTGATCCTGAGCAACCCTACCAGACATAAAAGGAAAGCTGAGATGTTTGTCATGAGGATCATGACCACTAATATGTCAAACTAGGAGCTGCTTCAAACTGAGCAGCAGAGAAACCTGAGCACAGGGTCTTACTAATACGGTTTCTTGGTTTTGGAAATCCAGTGGGAGCAACTAAGCATCAGGTAGAGCTGGAATCATACACCTTCTCTGCTTGTGGGTATTCAAGTGGAGGCTGGCCAGAGAACTACTGAATCTGGTGGCTCTTGTGACATGAAGAATGAGTCAGCTGTGCCCTTCTTGTTGAAATTTTTCACTGCCAAGGCAGCAGTCTGCTTAGAAATGAGGCTACATCAGATATGAAATTGTCATCTTTCCTCTGTGACTAATCCAGACACTATGCTAGTGTCATATCTGTTTTCCAGCACCTAAATCCAAATTTCCTGAACACTTCCTTAGAGTGAAGGCCCACACTTCACCAGATTGATGAACATCCCTCTTCACCACCTTTCAAGGACCTCTAGATAACTAGGACCCCTTCTGTAGGTGGAAGCTGAGTAGCTTTTAGCCAAGAAGGAAATTACCTTGGCTGCCTATACTCTGTGTGGATACTAAAAAAGTAAACAAGTAGAGGCAGCTACTTTCTAGCCAACTGTCATCTACCACTGCTGGTGGTGTTCAGCCTGGAGAAGAAAAGACTATGGGGAGACCTAATAGCAGCCTTCCAGTACCCGAAGGGGACCTACAAGAAGGCTGGAAACAGGCTGTTCACAAAGGTCTGTAGTAGTAGGACAAGGGGCAATGGTTTTAAATTAGAGAAGAGTACATTTAGGTTGGACATTAGGAGGAAATTCTTTACCATGAGGATGGTGAAACAGTGGAACAGGGAGGTAGTTGAGGCCCCATCCTTGGAGATATTCAGATATGCATGGGGCTCTGCACAACCTTTTCTAATGGAGGATGTCCCTGCTCACCGCAGGCAGTTGGACTAAATGACCTTTGGAGGTCCCTTCTGACCCAAACCATTCTATGATTCCGTAATTCTATGCAATAACAACTAAACCTGAGTCTGTAGTGTCTTACTGTTGCTTTGTGTTTATTTATTGATTTGATTTGCAATTTGAGGTATGTCCTTTGGAATACTGTCTATACAACATGCAAAACAGTTCCTATGCCATACCTCTGTTAAAATATTGTGATCAATGTGGGATGTCCTATTACAAAAGAGATCTGAGCCAGATGGAAAGAGCCCAGGAGAGAAAAGCAAGAATGATCACAGATTAAAAAAACCCCGTGGCCTCCAAGGAAAGACTGAAGGAAGTGAGTTTGCTTACTCTCTAGCAGGGAAAGATGAGGCAAGGATAGAGTTATCAGATGTGTGGAAGGTAACAATGAAGAAGAAGAGAATCAATTATGCAACACATTCTTTATGGAAACTGCAATAAGGGACTTTAGAAAGAAGCTCTTAATGATTAGGAGAGTTAAGGACTGGAACAGATTGCTCAGGGACACCATGAATGCTCCATCATTATCTGACCTTTCTTTCAAACTCTTTTCAGAGAGTCAGCAGTGATGTTCATCCTGCTGTGTGCATGAGAGTGAGCAGGTAACATCAGACTTCCCCCGTTTCCAGCCTGCTAAAGTTTTATAGTGCAAGACTGATTTGAGTTCATTGCGTATGCAAAATCACTCCTAAATTTACTTCACAAAGGAGTAAAAGTTGAAAGAAAAAGCTTTCTTTCAACCAAATACTATCCACTATTGATTTACCTTTTCCCTATAACATAGCAACAGGCACATTTTACAAGAAATGTGCCCTCAGAAGGGGCAAGTCACTTTTGCTCTGAAAGCTGGTAGGATGATCTCTAGAATAAAACAATATGGAAGATATTTAATCCAGATCTTAAAAGTGGAATGAGTAAAAAAGCTGATTACCCACTTAAAGGACTCCACCATTTTCTGAAGGCTGGATCTGATTTGTGGTTTTTTTCATAGTTCTGTAAACCAAAAGGCATACTTGGTGTTGTCTTGCCTCCCTTCTAACTTCTCAGCTCTTCTGTTTTTCCTCTCACAAAAAAATCTCTCTCCAGTCTAGTGTCTCCCACCCTGCATTCATGTAACAATCACTAAAATTACTTGTTGTGTCTTGGTTTGCTCTTGATTGTTGCAGTCTTGAAAATCCAAAGATACAGACAATGCAAGATAAGTAAGAAAAGATAGTAATTTTCAATGGAAAGAAGCTTTTGGGAAAGCATCACTTTTTTCCACAGTAAATCTGAAACATTGCCTGTTTGTCAACCTATTCATTTAAAAAAATGAATCAGTAGCAAACCTCATCATGCTCTTGTTTGTATATTTCTTGCCTTTATATCTTTCTTCTTCTCCCTCCTCTCACCCTTCACAGTGTAGACATTCTTTAATTCCCTCAGCTTAAAACAACAGCCCTTGACTTAATTTGTCTCTCTAGGCAAAATCCTTCTCTACCCTCCATCTCTTCTATTCACTCACTGAAAAGCTAATTATATTAATCAGATGTATTTCTTTCCCTTTTATACTCTTTTCAGTCACATTTCTCTGTTTTGAACTTCACTGAATCTGCTTTATAATCAAAGTTCTCCGTTGTAATCTCCTGTGAAGCCTCCTGCTTTCCTTGTCCTCTCTTGGGTTCTACACCTTATATTCTGTACTGTTTCTCCTGCTCCTTCTCTAATTTCTTAAAGAGGACTGTCCCCATCTCTTCTCCAGTTTTATGTGAAGGCTTTACAGGAGTCAGTCTCACATTTTACAATCTTATCAGCAAACCCAAAAATTCAGCTACTGCTTCTCAATGCCACTAGGAGGCTGCCTTCCTCCTCCATATTGGTCTCCTTATGTCCAAACAGAAATATCAGAATATCTCTTCAGCATCTGCTTTTAGGCTTGGATTTCAGCTGAAATGTAAAAGCAAAACACAGCTCCTCCTTTTTTTCTTTTTTTCCTCCCAGAGAAAGCATTTTATTTTGATTCTTTGTGTACCTCAGAGATCTTGAACTGGAGATGTGTGTGTGTTAGTGTTACATACAGTTTTAAGACTGATGTCTTAATTTTCCAGAGGATTCAAATGCTAGGGATTGGCAGCTTTTAGAAGGCTGGAAACAGAATAATGCAAGATGAATTTATCTCATTCTACTGGCCTGCTGAACATCTTATATTTTGAGCACAAGCTTGTTTCTTCCTCTTCCTGAGCTGTTTCTGCTTGCTGCTGGCTCCTCTGTCTCTGCATCTGACCTTGCATGTGGCCTGACTAATCTTCTGTTTAGGCTATAAGGTATTGTGGGTAGAGAGATAACTGGGACTGGCTGTAATACACAGCCCTCTGGGCCCTTTTGTGTCCAGAGCGGGGGTGAGAAAGCTGAATTTTGTAGGAGGGGGGTATTGTGTTGTTGTTAAACTGTAAATTCATATAAATATATTTTATATATGTTTATTGCCTTTTATACTTTTATATTTAGTCCACTTTTGTAAATACAGTTTCATTTTTGCTTCCAAAATTCTGAGTGTGTCAGATTTGCTCCTTGGAGTAGATTTCCAAATTGTTGGAGGGTCTAATCCAACCCATCACAGTTTGCTATGTGTACTGATGAATGCGTGCCTCAGATCCACGGCATTCCAGAAAAGGAGTTTGGTTGAAGATGGAACTAGGTTGCTTGAGTTGCTTTCTGCATTTGTTGTGTTAATTTGAGGAAGATTGTTCAACAGAATGAAGTGTAACAACCTGAGTTCTCCTGCAGTCTCACCTTGTGCTCTCCTGCATTCCCTTGCTTATGTCCTTACTCCGACCCAGGAAATAATGTTCATGAAAGAGCTGATCCTTTTTTAAACACTCTGAAAAACAAAATGTTAAAATAGGAAATTTTCCTGAGGCAGGCCAGGTCTTTATGTGAATACTAAAGAGAAATGGGTGTTCAGAGCACACAATGCTGTTCTCTTCCTGTCATTCAGGGTAGGATTTCTTTCCAATTCTTAGGCACTTAGAGTTTAGAAATAGGTGAATAGATGCCCATCACTAATCTTTGGTGGTTTAGCCTGTTGATTGTCAGGGGAACTCAGGGTGATTAATATAGATTAAGTTAGGACAGAGGAATCTAATTTTCTGTTTGCAAATATGGTCTATGAGCTGGTGGAACATGTGCTTGATACAAGTGGACCAAGACTGCTCATTTAGACAATGAAACTTTAGGAGAAAATAAGCTCTGCACTCTGAGATGTATAACTCTATCAAAGAATGAATTTACCTATAAATGTAAAATATTTCTAAAATTTAGCAATATGAGAATATAACAATGGCTTAATTGAGTCCTAGAGTTTGAATATTTACAAATGACTTACTGCCTGAAAAAAGATAGAGGGATGAGATGTCATATTTTGCCAGCTACAGATTTTGCGAAACATTTCAATGCAACTTAATTTCCCTCTGAGCTGCTATAAAAGAATCTGGTCTTCTCAAAAGAAATTGTACCCTAACTATAAATGTGCATCACCTTCTTTTCTACTCTTTACAGTGTCTATATAGGATAGTCTGTATAGTGCCTCTGATATTTCCAGCTTAGCCATATTTCTCCTGATACGAAAAGTATCACTGCTGTGTCAGCAGGATCAGTAGTAGCATAATAAAGAGATGTGTCACGTTTTAAAGGAGATGGGCTTGTATTTGAGGCAGCTATTTTTGAACATGAAGGCAAGCTTATACACTCAATAAGCTCATCAAGCAAAAGTGTATTGCCTAGTTCATGATCAGAAATAATTTGAAGATAAATTTCAGGCAAAGTCATTACTCCAGTTCCAAGAATTTCAAGGAAATATAGGTATCACCATCACACACTGGAGGCAATCTGAAGGCAATGCCCGAGTGCCCGCTCAAATCTCTCATCAACTTCAGCTGACTTTAATAAACACTGTGTTAGGCCATCATGCTGGTATAGCTCCATTAATCTTAGTGAATTTACTTTTGGTTCACACTTGTGTCACAGAAACAGGGTTCAGGTACTGAGTCTGTATTATTACTAAGTATGTATAGTCAAACATGAACTGTTCTGTAATACCTACCTGGAAAAAATGCATGATTTGTCCTCTGTTTAGGAAATCAAATTATTTTAGAGCATATAGTGGAATAAGGAAGAAGATACTAGCATTAGCCTGTGCACATTTTGTTTTTTCTCAGGACTGCCCACAGCTTTGAAGTGATGCTTCATTTAAACTGTGACTTCCCATCTGCCACCATATTGAGATCATTATTGTAGAAGATGTCAGAGGTATCAAAGGTCCAAGGTTTTTATGAGTGTAGTAGGGACATAAGTTAACAGCAGTTCATTCAACATCTGCCTAGTGACAGGTGTTGCCAAACTGTGTTTTCCCCACTGGCATAACAATATTTTATATCACAGAGCAGTTGGCAAGATCTTAAGCTTTGCTTTCTCATAGCAGGACTCATAGGCAAATTGGCATAAATATATGTCTTCCATTCTGACAAATGCTTTGCAAATTCTGCTGAATTCTTTTCATATTCTCAAATAATATGAAGAAATCCTTATTGCAGTTGAAAATTCTACGTATGCTATGGAATCTTCCTTTGCACTCCTCATGCGTATAAGTGTTGTAGCCTTTAATGACAAAACTGAATGATCTTTTTTTTACATGGTTCCTTCTTGGTTTAGTGTCCTGTATTCAGCTGAATAAGCAGCTACTGAGTTTTGTTTTCTCTTGTTGCTCACTACATGCTCCCATGCCTTATTTATTACACACTGTTCAACTCCATTCTGAATACATAGTAATTTTCTACCTGAATTCTCTCTATTGATCTTGAATATCTGTCTGTTCACAAGCATTAATTAATTTATTGTGCCAGCATACTCCTGAGGTGAGGGGATGCTATCATGCCCATTTTACAATGAATTTACATACTCATTTGGATAGTCAATTTGCAGTGTAAAGGATATGAATAGTACTTGAATGGCCTCACAACAGATTATGAAAACTTTCTATAGAAGTACTACCTTTGCTGAATCCAAACATAAAAATCTTTTGTTTAGATCCCAGCTCTGCTGTTCTCAAGATACATTCCCCTCACAGCAGGGAAAAAAATGCTGCAGTTTTATGTAGTTCTGCTTGGAACTGTCTATTTTCAGACTTTTTTCTTTTAAGGTAAGAAATTGATAGCAGTGGTAAGTTATCATGCATTTGTGGGTAAAGAAATTTGCTGTCACAAAAGTGATGCTAAGTGACACCTGAGAACATTTGTCCCATCTTGGGTTGTAAAGGGGTTGTGATGTAGATGGATACAACTGATCTCCATTTCAGTCTTGTCTTTTGGGTGCTAAGACACTGACACACAGTAACTATTCCTTTCACCAAATATGCCTGGTATCTGTATATTTACTCCAGTTGTCCCCTGCCTTCTTGGTTTGCCTTCTCTCCTTCCCTATTCATTCTTTCTTTCTATCTCTTCTAGCAGTCTTTGTCCTCAAATTTAACTTCTAGTCATCCTGACTGCCCCATAACCCATCTTCATTAATCCTTAATCTTCAGTCCCTTGCACCAGACTTTTTGCCTCATTCTCTGTGCCTTTTCAGTAGTCAGGCCTGAAGCTTGATAGTACATACCTGAAGCTTGGAAGGACAAATTTGGGTCCTGCTTTCCTCCACCTGTGCTTCCCAAACTGCTCTACATGGGACTGATCTACATCCTCTATATATTTTAATCAGGTAAATTTCTATTCCAGAATTTCAGAGCACTGCATGGAAGCAGAGGCAATGAAGGTGAGATACTGAATACTGTGAATTCAAGGGTCATGGACAAGATCTTCTGTCCCATAGTATATTAGAGCTACTGTGATGGAGGATGCTAAATGGAGGTGATATTGCTGGGAAAATTTGCATCTAACCAAGAAGGTTACATTGTGTGTATACAGAGTGTTTTCCTTTTCCAAAGGATTGCAATATGACCATATGAGGGAGGATTTCTGCAAGAATAATAAAAAAAAAAATCTGTCCCAAATATGAAAATGACTCCTGATGCCACTACTTTGAAAGAAATGTTGCCTGATCTCTATGGAACATAAATCAGCCTTTTCCCTCCCTTTGAAATCTGTTAATGTTCTCTTAATGTTTTTTTCTTTGATTTTATTTACTTTTTTTCTGTATTTTCAGATCACTGACTTGGACTTCCATTTATATCCACATGCTTTAACGGGCTTTATTCTTCTGTTATTCCCTGGTTTCAGCCATGTGACAGCATAATGATAGTGAGGAAGCCTGCAGGTTTTCTTACCAAACTGCTGCAAACCATTTAATAGATTGGAATAAGTGGCTAACTTTCCACTTTCTTATGTAAGATGATGAACATAGTTTATTTATAGAGACTGCTGTCTCTAAGTTTGTTTACTGTCACATGGAATGTGTGTCTGTCTTTCACGTGTCTCTGTCAAAACTCCTTGGAAAAAATCAACTTACCACCAAATGTCAAGAATGCACTGGTCCTGCTGTGTGTTGTGTTTGACAAGAATGAAAAATGACATACTTATACTCAAACAAATTGGAATGAGTAATTGTGTATATATACATAATTACTATGCTCATATGTTTACTTCTAACTCATGCCAAAGGAAATAATTAAATACCAATTTACTGCAATGTAACTTAAGGCGTAATTTTTGCATTCCCAGGACAGGGGTTATTTAAAATGAGTGGGCAGAGTATCTTTCCAAAAGGGAGAAGCAGTCATGCAAGTTAAAATTTGCTTTCCCCTGTGTATCTGCTGTAACCTACCTTTGTGTGAGGGAACTAAAACCACCTACTCTGAACCAAGTCTCCTCTCTTCATCTTCTTGTACTACTGAGAAAAGTAGTAAACATCTTCACTGCACTTCAATACTGGAACCATAGAATTTGTGCAATTGCAGGATTCTTCTGGACTGCGTTGCAGGGACAAATGTGTCACTTTCAAAACCCACCTGGATGCGTTCCTGTGCGGACTACCCTAGGTGATCCTGCTTTGGCAGGGGGGTTGGACCTGATGATCTCTTGAGGTCCCTTCCAACCTCTGTTATACCTCTGTGATACTTGCCAAGATCTCCACAGCTCTTAGGAGCAGTCCTTTTTGCCCCAGTGTGTCGGTGTGAGCTGAAATTCCCCCCCCCACCGACAATAACCAGGCTAGCCCAGTCTGGAAGCAAATGAAAAGCTGTATTTACAAGCAGAGTCTAAAATCTACAATGAAATGCAATGAATATGTACAAATATACAAAATTCACAACATTTACAAATATATACAATCAACAGAAAAAAGCACAACCGATCTCCCTTTGCTTCCCCCCAAGGGGACCCTCCCAAAGGGGCCTCTCTCTCTCCCAGGAGCTTCCCCCCCAGACCCCCCTGCAGAGTTGTTAAGCAGAGTTAGTTAAGCAGAAAGTTGTTAACTTAGCTGCCAAGGTCAGTGTGTTATCTTCAGCCAGAAGAGAAGAAGAAACAGCAGCCAGACAGCCCAGCAACTGCCCCCACTGCCGAACGCAGAATGTGCAGAGTGCCCACTTTGTTTTGGGTAATAGTTCTTAAACATTTCTATCTATCCAATGGAAGTGTTTAGAACAATCGTTATTTTGCTTTCTTACACCCAATAGTGACTTATTTACATTCTTTCACTTTCTCTGTTCTGAACTTTGCAAGGAAAAATTAAAAAGACAGTTTCAAACCATCACAGTCCACCCCTTCTAAACAATTCCATTGGCTGCTACTATCATTTATCTAACCTAAAATAATATCTACAACAATAGGTGAATAAAGACCATAGTCCATTCCGGCTATCTCAGATGTAGATGATTCAAAAGAGTCAAATCACAGGAAAAACAGCAAACAGCTTGTTTCCTCGCAGATGGAGCGAAGGAAGGAACAGGGACTCTCAGGTGACTCAGGGCTCTCAGGGTTCGTGCACCGTAGATCTCATGGACTCTCCTCTTGGGCGCGATGCTGTATCTGCGCAACACTCTGAATTTAACCTCTCTCAGCCAAAGTTAGATTTCTTTGTGGAATACACTGAATTTCACCATTTTCTTGCATCACCCAATAGGTGTGACCAGGACCTTCAGCAGAAACCACCCCTCGGACAGGTTTGGCCTCTCCTGAAGGAGAAAATACCCAAACAGTTTTGTCTAACAGATTCTTTTCTCTGATAACAGGAACTCTATCACCTTCTTCCTTTCGCAACAAATCTGATTGGGCAGGTCCTGCTCGATTCACTGGACCTCTACTATTCACCAACCAGGTTGCTTGTGCTAAATGTTTCTCCCAGTTTTTCAAGGATCCACCCCGCATGGCTTTGAGAGTGGTTTTCAGCAAACCATTGTAGCGTTCAATCTTTCCTGCAGCTGGTGCATAGTAGGGAATGTGGAATATCCACTCGATGCCGTGCTCTTTGGCCCAGTTTTTCACAAGATTGTTCTTGAAGTGAGTTCCATTGTCCGACTCAATCCTCTCTGGAGTTCCGTGTCTCCACAGGATTTGTCTTTCCAGACCAAGAATGGTGTTACGTGCAGTTGCATGAGGAACTGGATAAGTTTCCAGCCATCCAGTGCTTGCCTCTACCATAGTCAGCACATACTGCTTACCAGATCGAGAACGAGGTAGAGTGATGTAGTCAATCTGCCAGGATTCACCGTACTTGTACTTGGACCATCAGTCACCGTACCACAAGGGCTTGATCCGCTTTGCCTGCTTAATAGCAGCACAAATGTCACAGTCATGGATGACTTGTGTGATAGCATCCATGGAAATGTCAATGGATCTGTCACGAGCCCATCGGTAGGTTGCATCTCTGCCTTGATGTCCTGACGAGTCATGGGCCCACCGAGCTAAGAACAGCTCACCTCGGTGTTTCCAGTCAAGATCAGGATCAGGATCAGAGTTTGTGTCCACCTGGGAAACTCTTGCAGCTAGATCTGCCTGATGGTTGTGTTGTTGTTCCTCAGTAGCTTTGCTCTTAGGAATGTGAGCATCGATGTGTCTCACTTTCACTGGGATTCTCTCAATGCGAGCAGCAATGTCTTGCCACAGATCTGCAGCCCAGATTGGCTTTCCTTTCCACTGCTAGCTATTCTTCTTCCAGTCTTTCAGCCAACCCCACAAGGCATTGGCTACCATGCATGAGTCGGTGTAGAGATAAAGCTTTGGCCATCTCTCACGTTCAGCTACGTTAAGAGCTAGCTGGACAGCTTTTACCTCTGCAAATTGACTGGATTCTCCTTCTCCATCTCTCGCTTCTGCAACTCTGCGCGTTGGACTCCACACTGCAGATTTCCATCTCCGCTTGTTCCCAACAAGACGACAGGAACCATCTGTGAACAAAGCATATCTCTTTTCATCATCAGACAGATCACTGTAAGGAGGAGCTTCCCCAGCACGAGTTACTCTCTCCTCTGGAGGTTTTGCACAGCTTGTGCCTTCTGGCCAGTTTGTGATCACCTCCACCAAACCAGGCCTTTCGAGATTTCCCATTCGAGCTCTCTGTGTTATTAGAGCCATCCACTTAGACCAGGTAGCATCTGTTGCATGATGTGGTGAAGAACCTTTGCCTTTGAACATCCAATTCAGAACTGGCAATCTAGGAGCTAGAAGAAGTTGTGACTCAGTTCCGATCACTTCAGAAGCAGCTTTCACTCCTTCATAAGCAGCTAAAATCTCTTTCTCTGTTGGAGTGTAGTTTGCCTCTGAGCCTCTGTAGCCACGACCCCAGAAACCAAGAGGACGTCCTCGTGTCTCCCCTGGAGCTCTTTGCCATAAGCACCAGGTTGGACCATTGTCACTCGCGGCCGTGTACAGAATGTTCTTAATGTCTGGACCAGTTCGGACAGGTCCCAGACCCATCGCTTGGACTACCTCTCGCTTGATCTGGTCAAAGGCTGCTTGTTGCTCAGGACCCCATTGGAAACTGTTTCTCTTTCGAGTCACATCATAGAGAGGTTTCACAATCTGACTGTATCCAGGAATGTGCAGTCTCCAAAATCCCACTATGCCTAAGAAACGCAGAGTTTCTTTCTTGTTGATGGGATTTGCCATGGTGGAGACTCTGTTTATCACATCCATTGGGATGTGACGGCGACCATCTTGCCACCGCACTCCCAGAAACTGGATTTCTCTGGCAGGTCCTTTCACCTTGTCTCGCTTGATAGCGAAACCAGCTTGCAAGAGAATGTCAATGATTTTGTTACCTTTCTCGAAGACTTCTTCAGCAGTCTCACCCCAGACGATGATGTCATCGATGAACTGAATGTGTTCTGGAGCTCCACCTTTCTCCAAAGCATCATGGATCACTGCATGGCAGATGGTTGAACTGTGAATCCACCCCTGGGGCAAACGATTGAATGTGTACTGAATGCCTCTCCAGGTGAAAGCAAACTGAGGCCTGCATTCCTCTGCTATGGGAATAGAGAAGAAAGCATTAGCAATGTCTATGGTAGCATACCATTTGGCCTGCTTGGATTCCAGCTCATATTGGAGTTCCATCATGTCTGGTACAGCTGCACTCATGGGTGGAGTTACTTCATTCAAGGCACGGAAATCAACTGTCAGACGCCACTCTCCATTCTGCTTTCTCACAGGCCAGATTGGACTGTTGAAAGGTGAATGAGTTTTGCTGATGACCTTCTGACTCTCCAGCTGACGAATCAAGTTTTGAATGGGCACCAAAGAGTCACGGTTGGTTCTGTATTGTCTGTGATGCACAGTTTGAGAAGCAACCGGCAGCTTTACATCCTCTATCTCATGTTGTCCAACAACTGCAGATTCATCTGAAAGCTCAGGTCTAATGGACAACTTCAATTTTCCTCCATCAATTTCTACAGTTGCTATTCCAAAAGCCCATTTGTAACCCTTAGGGTCTTTAAAACGCCCTTCTCTCAGAAAGTCAATTCCCAAAATACAAGGTGCATTAGGACCTGTTACAATAGTATGTTTCTTCCACTGCTTCCCAGTTAAGCTTATATCAACCTCTATCTTAAACAACTCTTGAGATCCACCAGTGACTCCCTGAATAGTTATAGATTCTCCCCCTTGATAATTTGATGGTATTATGGTGCACTGAGCTCCTGTGTCAACCAAGGCCCTGTACTTCTGAAATTTTGAAGTGCCAGGCCACTGGATGTACACATCCCAATAGATTCTGTTATCTCCATTATCCCTTACCTCCCCCTGGCGGAAGGCAGGGCACCCCTAATGGTGGGGATTACCTCCACATGTACAGCTGGCACAACGTCCAGCATCAGAATTAGGATCACTGTTGGAGCTATCAGAGTTGTTCTGGGAAACTGAGGAAGCGACAGCTACCCTCCTGGTATTGCTACCTCGGGATCTGCCCCTCTGCAGCTCCCGTAACCTCTTGAAAAGATCAGAAGTTGGTTGACCATCCCATCTGTTCATGTTCTCTCCAAACTGATCACATAGAGTTATCCAGATACTGCCACGTGATTGCTTCTGCTGTCTGTTTTGGTTTGACCTATTCTGGAATGGCCTCCTTGGAGCACGTCTGTTCCTAACAGCTGAAACTTGTATCCATCTGGAGGAAGAGGAATCAGAATCATCCCCCTTCATCAAGTTGGATATGGAGGTTTTAAGTTCCTCCTTCAGCTCTTTCATGCAATTCTTTATTTCTCCAGACAAAGTTTCAATAGCTGAAACCAAAGAAGTACGTGCAAGACTATCCTCCAACTGCCTCATTTGGTCAGTGAAATGGCCAACAGTGGGAGGCACTCCACCATAATTTCTTGCCACAATCCTGCTTGCCAGAATAGTAGCATAATTAGGAGGAGCAAGCTTAATGAGCTTTTTGGCAAGGCCTGTTCCAACAGGAATTTCATCAGGATTCAGAGTCTTATGATCTCCGTATATTATTTCTCTCACAGCAAATTCTCTCAGACGCTTGATTCCCTCAGCTATTGTGGTCCAAGGCTTAGGGTTCCATGGTAAATCATCTCTGCTGGGGTACCTCAGCGAGACTGCCAATAAGAGGCGTGCCCACAGAGAAGCTTTACCAATGCACTTGCCTAGGTGCCTGTCTATGCCTGTATCCTTTGAGAGCATCCCCAACTGAGAGGCCGACTTGTCGCCTACCACCAATGCTGGGGCTCCCATATCAAAACACCTGGCTAGCCAAGACAGGACTGGCTCATTATCTCCTCTGATGTAATCCTTCCTCACATGTCTAATTTCCTGTCTGGGTGCATTAGCTGACTGTATGTCATCCTCATCATCATCATCATCATCATCATCCTGAGGTCGCTGTCCCCATAATCCTATTTTAATCCTCCGTTGAATTTCCTTGAGTTCAGAGGCACTGCCAGCAGTTGCTAATTTAGCAGGGTCTATATCTCCATCATCCATGTGGGGTCTCAAAAGGTCTGCCAGAGTTTTAAGGCTAACCTTCTCTTCCTCACCAGAAGGATCTTTCTTAAAAGAGGGACCCTGAGTAGAAGGACCCTCATCTCCATCTGCACCATCTCCTGCAGCATCTGCATCTCCTCCTGCAGCTCCTTTACGCTTTCTGCTTACAGTGGCCACCAAATTTACTGGATTGGCTTTCACATTCACAGCAGAGTTGGAGGGAGTAGAGGAATTTTGTGCAGGGTTAGCAGGAGCAGAGGGAGTCTGTGCAGGGTTGGCAGGAGGTGTGCTTTGAGATCCTGCAGACACTGCTGCGTCCGTCTGGGCAGCAGAGGGAGGAGGAGGAGACTGTGCCTCGTTAATGGTGTCTGCCTGCACAGCTATGTCTGTCTGCGCAGCCATTTCTCTCTGTGTAACTATGTCTGTCTGCGCAACCATTTCTCTCTGTGTAACTAGTCTGCTGCACAACCATTTCTCTCTGTGTAACTATGTCTGTCTGCACAACCATTTCTCTCTGTGTAACATGTCTGTCGTGCAACCATTTCTCTCTGTGTAACATGTCTGTCTGCACCATTTCTCTTGTACTATGTCTGCCACCATTTCTCTCTGTGTAACTATGTCTGTCTGCACAACCATTTCTCTCTGTGTAACCATGTCTGTCTGCACAACCATTTCTCTCTGTGTAACTATGTCTGTCTGCACA
The DNA here is from genome assembly GCF_027791375.1 of Indicator indicator. Classification (NCBI taxonomy): domain Eukaryota; kingdom Metazoa; phylum Chordata; class Aves; order Piciformes; family Indicatoridae; genus Indicator; species Indicator indicator. The sequence goes on along the minus strand of NC_072012.1, from coordinate 39,527,764 downwards.
ACCATTTCTCTCTGTGTAACCATGTCTGTCTGCGCATCCATTTCTCTCTGTGCAACTGTGTCTGTTTGTGTTGCCATGTCTACCCGTGTACCTCTCTCTGCCTGTGTAATCGAGTCTGTCTGTGTCACCGAGTCTGTCTATGTAACTATGTCTGCCTGTGTACCCGAGTCTGTTATCTCAGATTCTGGCAAAGGTCCTGCAGCTACTGCTGCTGGCTCTGAGTCAAAACTATCGGCAGCTTTCTCACAAACCTGAACTGTGATTTCCTGGTCACCGTAATCAGAATCAGAAACCAATTCCGAACCTCTCTGAGCTTTTATATGTTTCCTCTTACATCTACGCAGGTCGGAAGAGCAAGTAGCCTTATGTCTTTCTTGACACAGTGCTATCAGCAGCCATATGATTATTCCAAGAAACAACAAAATTAAGGCTAGCACATGATATCTAGGGTACCACTGGTTCCAAAGACCCTCTGTAGTTGCAAGAGGAGTAACAAACTCAAATGTGTCTGCTAGCAGATTCATAGTTGAGTTACCATATCTTGTAAGCCCAATAAGACCACAACAGAATTCACCAACATTCAGTAACTTGTTCTTAACCCAAAGAAATTACTTATATGCCACATATCTCACAATCTTGTCTATCATGCAAGAAATGGCCCATCTGTAGACAATTGCACCGATAACAGATGAAATAGAATGACTCAGAATCCAAAACAGCTTCATTTTGCTTCCTAATCTGGGCAGAAATAAATCAAACAAGCAATCGAGCCCCACGTTGGGCGCCAAAAATAAAAAGTGTGTCGGTGTGAGCTGAAATTCCCCCCCCCCACCGACAATAACCAGGCTAGCCCAGTCTGGAAGCAAATGAAAAGCTGTATTTACAAGCAGAGTCTAAAATCTACAATGAAATGCAATGAATATATACAAATATACAAAATTCACGACATTCACAAATATATACAATCAACAGAAAAAGCACAACCGATCTCCCTTTGCTTCCCCCCAAGGGGACCCTCCCAAAGGGGCCTCTCTCTCTCCCAGGAGCTTCCCCCCCAGACCCCCCTGGACAGAGAAAGCAGAGTTAGTTAAGCAGAAAGTTGTTAACTTAGCTGCCAAGGTCAGTGTGTTATCTTCAGCCAGAAGAGAAGAAGAAACAGCAGCCAGACAGCCCAGCAACTGCCCCCACTGCCGAACGCAGAATGTGCCGAATGCCTACTTTGTTTTGGGTAATAGTTCTTAAACATTTCTATCTATCCAATGGAAGTGTTTAGAACAATCGTTATTTTGCTTTCTTACACCCAATAGTGACTTATTTACATTCTTTCACTTTCTCTGTTCTGAACTTTGCAAGGAAAAATTAAAAAGACAGTTTCAAACCATCACACCCAGCCACATTCAGCATGCAAGAGGAGCAAGCGGCCAAGCGCTGCTTTTTCTCATGCACTGTTCCTCCTCTAGTGCTCCTCATGCTTCATTGGCACTACAGCCTGATGAATATCAATGTTTTTGGTCCTATCAGGAGTCAGTGCTACTTGAATGATAGAGTTTAAATCACAAGTGATGGCAAGAGTTCTTACGCAGTAAATGTTTCTGAAAATGCATGCTTATGTCCCTAATTTATATACCAGAAATCATTATCACCTCTTAGTTCATATCTGCTGCCAGGGATTAGTAGTTCCAGCTGCGAGTAGACAGGGTAGAGATTGTCAGAAGGAAAGGGAATTGCAACTTCAAGCAGTCCATAGCCAAGTGTAACACTGGCATGGAGAAGACTTTCCCTTCTTCTGACTCCTTTCTGATCTCCCTGACCATAAGACAGAATAGAAAGAATGACATGAACAGAGACAAAGTGACCAAGGAAAGCCCTATTATGGGGTATAGTGATTTCTGTTTCTGATTAACTCCATGATGTTATAAGATTCGAAGCCTAACTAGTCTTGAGGTGCTGTGTGGCATATGGTCTGACTGCCCCATTCAGCTGCAACCTTTCTGAGGGATTTTTATCTCTAAGGTGTGACTGGCCGTTCAGTAGCCTTAAGGCATCCAACTCCTTTTTTATTGGGTGTCCAATGTGGTAAAGTACATGGTGTTGAAAGAAGGGAAAAAGTGGGGAAAAATGGTCTGGAGAAAAAAAAATGGCTTGCACTAAGAGAAGAGCTAAGAAGAAAAAGTAAACCAGTGTTAACAAAAAACGTAAGCCCAGCTGTGGGGAACTAATGAACCTTGCTTACAAAAGTGGCTCTAATTGCTTTTCCCTGGGATGACAAAGAAAAATGTGATGCCTGGAAAGAAATGGAGGAGTAGGAAAGGAAGCAGTTCTGATCGTTAGCTACTCTGGTGAAAAATGGGTGGGTGAAAAATGTTTAGCATTTCAAGCTCACCATGCAGACTTGTCTGTCACTCAGCAAGTGAGAAGACTGAGCCAAGTTTTCTTCAACTCTCAAACAGGACAGATAAAGGTTCATGTTTCCATCCCTTCTGATTTATGTTTCCCATAACAGTAGACTCTAATAGTGTTAATTTTTTCTTTCCTCCCCAATGTCAGATGAAAGCAATTCTGTAGGAAGAAAAAAAAGAGAGGAAAACCCAATACTGCTTTTCTCAGCATTATCTCATGGATGTGTTGTTGGAGTTTTCAGCTGTTCTTAGGTATGCAGGTATTACAGTTGATGTTAGTACAAACACTACTGAACCTTCGTATAATCACATGGAAAACTGTATGTGGCAGTAAGGATTAAGTTGCCATTGTGTGTCACCACCTATCAATGGTCCTTAAGAGCTGACAATTTCTATCAGTGAAAATGTGTCCTAGACTTTGCAATGGAACATGTGAACCCTGAAGGAACTGTTACAGGTAGACTCATTAGCAAATGCTCATTTCTTTAAGCTACAGACACAATATGTTAACAGTGAAACTCAGCTGCCAAGAATGTATTGGTTTAGAATTCCTGAACTAAATACTGGGAGACTTTTACAGGGAAGTACCTTTTCACACCATCTTTATTATTTTAATGAGGCTATTAATCATCACACTACAAACTCAAACCTTAGCAGTTCTGTTTTTTAAAAAGTGTGTATAGATATTGAAGTATAGTGATTTAATTTTTCTTCTCTCTAATGTAGCAGTAATACCTTCCTCTGTCTCCCACTGTCAGGTCTATCATGTCAGTGGCAGGGTATGTCTTTAGAAGGGAAAGACTGTCAAAGATAATGTTTCTAAAGTCTTGAGTTCTGCAGAATATGAAAGCCTGCATGTGACTATGAGTGTGTGCAAGTCTTGCAGCTGTAGAGTTACTCAAAGTCACACTTGAATACCATTTTTGAACTGAAACCTGAAACTTGAATACTATTTTTGAACTGAATGCTGAAATCTGAAGGGGCAGATTGGGATAAGACCTCCTGCAGCTGTGGAGAATCCAGGCCCAATATACCAGAGTGAAGGATTGGCAGCACCAAGAAAGCTCTGTAGAACCACCATATTTTATGAAATGGCAGCTGAAATTAAATATTAACAGCTGCAGTTTTCCTTTTACTTTGGATTCTCATTCATATCCAGAGCTAATATAAAACTAACTGCAGGTGGGATTTTAAAGCAATTCTTGATTTGAAGTAATAACTATTTATAATACGAGAGATGTGACAAATAATATTAACTAGCTTGAGTATGATTAAAGTCTACAGTGTTAGTTATTAGGTTGATTTTCTCTTTTCTCTGCAGTTTGCATTGCATGTCCTCTAATGGGAGAGATCTGTGTTTTGGAGTCACATTGTTGCCTAACCAGTCTGACATTTATTGAATGAATTTTCAAAGGAGCAGAAAAACAGAACAACAAAGAGATGGGAAAGTCAGTGGGAGCTGGAGTCAGGATCTTTGAAAATGTTCTCTGTGATTGTTTTTTAGGCAATGTGTAAACAACGCCTAAGAAAATGTGTTGGAGAGCAGTAAACAGGGAAAGGACCTGGGGGTCTTAGTGGATGCTGACCATGAGCCAGCAATGTGCTCTTGTGGCCAGGAAGGCCAATGCCATGCTGGGGTGTATTAGAAGGGGTTTGGTCAGTAGGTCAAGAGAGGTTCTCTTTCCCCTCTACTCTTCCCCTCTACTCCCCTCAGCTGTGTCCAGTTCCGGGCCCCTCAGTTCAAGAATGGCCTCAGGAAACTGCTTGTAAAAGTCCAGCGCAGAGCCACAAAACCGATGAAGGGAGAGGAACATCTTCCTTACAAGGAGAGACTGAGGGAGCTGGGGCTCTTTAGCTTGGAGAAGAGGAGACTGAGAGGTGACCTTATTAATGTTTATAAATATGTAAAGGGTGAGAACCAAGAGGATGGAGTCAGGATCTTCTTGCCCAATGACAGGACAAGGGGCAATGATGGAAGCTGAGGCATAAGAAGTTACATGGAAACATAAGGAAAACTTTTTTTCATAGGGAGGATGATGGAACACTGGAACAGGCTGCCCAGGGAGGTTGTGAATTCTCCCTCTCTGGAGATATTCAAAACCTGCCTGGATGCATTCCTGTGTGATCTGGTATAGGTGATCCTGCTTTGGTAGAAGGGTAGTCTAGATGATCTTTCGAGGTCCCTTCCAACCCTTAACATTCTGTGTGATTCTGCGTAAATAATGTCTGAGAAGTTGTCTGTTGTTTAACAAGTTAGTATTTTGTCTTTGCCTATTAGCAAACATTTGACTCATACGATTCAAGTAATTAAAAGTGTGCTTCAAGCATGAACACATGTGGAGCTAATTTTTGACTTGTGTCCTTATCATGTGGTAGATTGTCAACTATTAGGAGGCATTGAATGAGTCACTTAATAATGCCAGGCTAAATAAGGATAACCTTTACTAGGGTTTTTTCTGTCTTGAGGGGAAGGAGGTCACAACATGAGTTGTTTCTATTGCTCTCTAAATTCCCCTTAACTTTGACCTGCAGCAGTAGCCTCTAGTTAGGCATGAGGGAAATTTAGTTTTATCCCTAATTAATTTTTAGTCATCCTTCGACATTGGATGCTGGTCTTACTGTTTTTGTTGTAATTTATGGTATTTGTCAGTTATGTGACAAAGTGAAGTTGAGACCAAAGGCCACCAAACTCAAGTCAATTAGAAGCAATAAATCCAAAGATGGTATAATATTAGTGGTTTCTTTTGTTATAAATAGATTTTTTTTCCCCAAAGCAAACATGCTTCATAGCTATGGCACATACTGTTAGTTCAGTTTTTTATCATAGTAATTTGACATAGCATCATTGACTTCTGTAGGCCTGTGTTTGCTTATAGCAGCAGTAACTCTAACAATAAAGTTTCATGCTTTTGCCTTGTGGATTAGTTTCTTTCTTTCATCTGCAGATAAATACTCCACAACACTTCTGAAACAAGAAAATCAAGGAGAAAATCAGTGAACTGAGCAGAGGTGGGTATTGAACAGCAGAAGCAGTACTTCCACAGAGCTGTAGCTAGGTAGCAGCTAAATATCAGCCTCCTATTATCCACACTCCAGTCAATGCTTGCCTCTGGGGGCAAAAAGTGGTGATATAGCATTTTACACTCAATTTGAAGAGCTAAAGGAGGATCAAGAAGAGGATGGCAAGGCTGAAAGTGATGACAAAGTGTCTCTTATGAACCTGGCATTAATACTGAGCAACTTAATGGATACAGTGACACTAAAGCTGATGAAAGGCACCATCAGAAAGAACAATAACAAAAAGATGCAAAACTATAGTGGAAAGGGGAAGGAAAGATGACAGTATAACCAGTTCCAAGGAATATTGTGTATTAGAAATACTGTGTCCAGCAGGAGTAGGGAGGTGATTGTCCCCCTCTACTCAGCACTGGTGGGGTCACACTTTGAGTATTGCCCAGTTTTGGGCACCTCAGTACAAGAGAGATGTGGAGGTGTTGGAGTGAGTGCAGAGGAGGGCAATGAAGCTGGGGAAGGGCCTGGAGAATAAATCTAATGAAGAGCAACTGAAGGAGCTGGGGCTGTTTAGTCTGGAAAAGAGGAGGCTGAGGGGAGACCTCATTGCTCTGTACCAGAAAGGACATTGTGGAGAGGTTGGTGCTGGTCTCTTCTTACAGGTAATTAACAATAGAACAAGGAAGAATGGCAACAGGGTAGGTTTAGATTGGACATTAGGAAGAATTTTTTCACAGAAAGAGTGGTCAGGCATTGGAATGTGCTGCCCAGGGAGGTGGTTGAGTCACCGTCCCTGGCTGTGTTTAAAGGTCATTTGGATGTGGTGCTTTTTACTAGAAATGGACAGATAATGTTTGTTTTGGTTTGCTGAAGCCAGTAGGCCATCTGTCTTGATGAAAGTTGCATTACATTTTAATGCAAGTGTACAGCTAACTGAAATTTTATGGAATTCAACAGCTGAAAGCCAGTCCTGCTAGAAGGAATAAATCACACCCAAATAAATGTAGCAGTTTCCTGATGCAAATGAAAGAATATGCCAGTATGATTTCTAAATATCTAAAGACTCATCTAGTAAAAGCAAAAAGCCATTCATACAATGGATCCTCAATTGAATATGAACATGTCATGATATTTGGAGAAGATGCTTTAGTGTGATGTGCAGATATATATCTATATTCCCCTTTAATCCATAAAAAAGTAAAAGGTAGAATTACTTCAAAATAAACACTTTTACTGCTAGAAGAGGTTAACATTTATTCAGTTAAGAAAAATATTTTAAATTATATTTACAGTCATAAGGCAGTCACTGAAGGAAAACATTTTGCAGCTTCCTAAAAACTTCACAAAACTCCACACTTTCTTCCCTAATCAATTCTATAATCTATCATTCACTGGAAAATGTCAGGTTTTGGAGGCAGCTTTTCTAGCATCATGTCTAATAGAGAAAATAACCTGAAATACATTAAAATCTGTAGACATTATTTTTACAAGCTGTAAATTGTATGAAGTGTTTCTACAGAAAAAAAAAAAAACCTTCAGTGTTCTTATTTCTCTTTAGCTGAATGGCAAAATAAAAAGCATTTTGATGTCTAACTCTGCATTGTGGTCACAGGAACACTGATGTTTGCAATCAAGGAGCTAAATGTCAGTAGTCTGCTTTCTATTCAGGTATGAATGCAGAGGTCCTGGTGAGGGCCCTTTGGAGATGTGACCTACATGTCTAGTGTGTTTCTGATAATACATTTTTAAAGACAGAAAGGCAAAGAAGGAATTGATATTCAAACCTACCTATAGAAGTTAAAGGAAAACAGCTTCTGGGAAAAGGGTCATGGCTTCAGGAGTTGCTTCACTGCAAATTTTTGCCTCCTGCCTGTAAAGACATATGTAGACAGTTAATAGAGGAATGGTAAAAGTGCAGTGTATCCCAGAGAAAAGAAAACCCCCAACCTCCTGAACTAGCAAACCCTCTTTTCTTTAATCTTGAGACTTTTTCTTTGCCAAGGTGAACATTGAAGAGCGTTGCATTTCATTCCTCTTTTCTCTCCTTCCTACTGGGAAAAAAAAAAAGAGAAAAAAAGAAGAGAGAGACAGATTCATTTCTAATTTGGAAAAAAAAATCAAGGAATTTTAGAGCAGAACTTCTTTTCCCCACCAAAGCTATATTTCCATTAAGACATTTAGTTTTATTTCTTTTGCTCTGACCTTTGTCTCCTTGAATTACACGAAGTGTTGGGGATATACATAAATAGTAGAAAGAGTAGAGTTTTACTCACTGTCTTTAATTTTTGTCAGAGCAGCTGGAAATCAGAGTTCAACTGGATGTAGGAGACTTCAGACTACTGTTGGTTATGAAAAAAATTATACTGAAAGAAAGCATCAGTTTTCTTACTACCTCATTTATCCACATGTTCTTTCCCCAAATTTCAGTTTTACTCTGTTTGTGTGTTGGATTTTTTTGTTTGGTTTTTTTTTCCTAGGCATATTTTGACATTAATAGGCGTTCTGGATTGCTGATCTTTTAATTCCAATCTACTCAATTCCAATCTACAAACGCGTTTTGGTTCCATGACCAGATGGTACACCCTGCATCTCCCAAGTCAAGGGTTATGACTGTTGTAAAGTATCAGCAGTTTTACTCTTTTACCCAATCCATGTTACTGCATTGTTGCACTCAATTTTCACATTTCTAGCTCTATTTTTTATTTCTTTTTTTTTTGTAACTTCCTTTTTTTCCTTTTCATTGTCAGATATTGCAAGTGTCTGCCTCCAGCTGCTTGCAGTTCATCACACATGCCAACCTCTTTCATTAAATACCTGTAAAAGGAATTAAGACTGATATATACAGCTAATAGATTATGTCATGCATTTTATCTGGTTGTGAGCCTGCTGGAATGATCTGACAGCAATTAAATATTCTGAAATTCTAACACTCAACTCACACATGTGAGTTGAACCTGATCTGCTCCACACGCTTTACCTCTGCCTTCAAAAATTGTTACTGACTGGGATGATCTTGGCTAACGTCACTGGCTGGAGCACTTAAAAACCCCATGATGTCTCCAGTTACCTATATAATAGCCATTGGATATGTAAAGAAAATTTATGATCCTTTAAAACAAAGTATTCAACATTTTCTTTTTCCATTTTATACATTTGAACTAACGGTCTGAAAACAAATAACTGAATATTTTTCTTTTCTTTCTTTCTTTTTCTTTCTTTCTTTCTTTCTTTCTTTCTTTCTTTCTTTCTTTCTTTCTTTCTTTCTTTCTTTCTTTCTTTCTTTCTTTCTTTCTTTCTTTCTTTCTTTCTTTCTTTCTTTCTTTCTTTCTTTCTTTCTTTCTTTTCTTTCTTTCTTTTTCTTTCTTTCTTTCTTCCTTCCTTCCTTCCTTCCTTCCTTTCTTTCTTTCTTTCTTTCTTTCTTTCCCTCTTTCTTTCTTTCTTTCTTTCTTTCTTTCTTTCTTTCTTTCTTTCTTTCTTTCTTTCTTTCTTTCTTTCTTTCTTTCTTTCCTTCTCTTTCTTTCTTTCCCTCTTTCTTTCTTTCTTTCTTTCTTTCTCTTTCTTTCTTTCTTTCTTTCTTTCTTTCTTTCTTTCTTTCTTTCTTTCTTTCTTTCTTTCTTTCTTTCTTTCTTTCTTTCTTTCTTTCTTTCTTTCTTTCTTTCTTTCTTTCTTTCTTTCTTTCTTCTTTCTTTCTTTCTTTCTTTCTTTCTTTCTTTCTTTCTTTCTTTCTTTCTTTCTTTCTTTCTTTCTTTCTTTCTTTCTTTCTTTCTTTCTTTCTTTCTTTCTTTCTTTCTTTCTTTCTTTCTTTCTTTCTTTCTTTCTTTCTTTCTTTCTTTCTTTCTTTTTCTTTCTTTCTTTCTTTCTTTCCTTCTTTCTTTCTTTCCTTCTTTCTTTCTTTCCCTCTTTCTCTTTTTCCTTCTTTCTTTCTTTCTTTCCCTCTTTCTCTCTTTCCTTCTCTCTTGTTGAGAATATCTGCAGAAGCATGACAGATGTGACACACCAATATAGATGAGATTTTTGTAGCCCATTATGATTAGGTAAGCGAACATATGCTAGGGGTGCTCAGCAGGGACTTCAGTAGCTTGCGTCTGTTCATGACAGGGATGAAAGAGCCTCCAAACTAAAGATACATAGATAAATGTTTCCAGTTTTCTTCCTAGTGCCAGGGTAGGTTGTAGTGGTAGTGGCTGTAGCAATATTTTTGAAAGGGATGAGAAGCTTGTTCAGCAAAACTAAAAATGCTTACCAACAGGGAATGTTTCAGTGCAGCTACAGCATAACAGTATTTTGTTTCTCCACAACATTCTGTGCAAGGAGCTCTATGAGATGTATGTTATGGGAGTATCAGTTTATCTATTTGCATCTGTGTGAGGGAAAGATGTGTGGAAATGATGAAGCTAAAGGGTGAAAATAGACTGGTGTCAGGATCATCATGCAGAAAAAGACACTGAGGAGTTTCTGAGCAATTGTCAGGATCATCATGCAGAGCAAAGGCACTGAGGAGTTTCTGAGCTGGTGTCAGGGACGGGTATCATGTGGATGCATATGAGATTGCTTATTGGGCTCTGAAAGCAGCCAAGCTTTCTGCAGTTGCTGTGAAGGCCAAATGCACCCTGAAGATGCAAAGTTGGGACTGTTGATTTAGGAGATGGTACCTAAAGCTAATGATGTTTTCAGGAAATGTGCTTCCACTGCTGAAACTATTAAAGAGCTTTTATTGATGGGCTTGACACCACAACTCAAGGGAAATTCTTGCCAAGAAGACATCACCTCTAAGCATTTGTGAAACCGGCAGTGGAAATACGATGAAGAGTGGAGAGAATGTCTACCTTTCCCCCTTTCTTAAAACCCCTCTAGCACAGGATAGTTATTCCTTTTTATTTCATGTCACACTCAGCCACAAACGGTTCCCAACGGCAATTTTAAATGGATTCTTCTGCCACACGATGGCACTGCAATCCTTTCGATAACAGCGAGGGGCGGTGGCAAAAGTTGTTTTCACTTTCTAGACACAAACTTTCAGAACATTCCCACAAAAAAACCCCGACGCTTTCAAGAGATTGTTTCCAACGGCTGTTAGAATGTAAGGGAGAAGAGTACGATAGCACTTTGAACTGTTATTGTTCACAGTTAAGGCCAAAACAATTCACCCTATGCCTGAGCACGCACAACTGCTGTTTAATCATTAGGCATGTAAAACTAGTTCAAGTAAATGGACTTGTGCAGCGAATGAAGGATTTTGTGGTGATGTGCTTTGTACGCACCCCAGATGGCTGCAATGGATGGATGGCTAACTAAAGTACATTTCTTTTGAGTGTACCTAAATGCAATCTTCTGCTGCCTGGAAAAAAAAAAATGGATCTCACAGAATCACAGAATACATCTGGTTGGAAGAGGCCCCCCAAGGTCATCCAGCCCAACCTGTGACCCAACACTGAAGGGTCAACACTAAATCATGCCCCTAAGTACCATGTCCACATGCTGCTTGAACACCTCCACCGATGGTGACTCCACTGCTGCCCTGAACAGACCATGCCAATGTTTGATAACCCTTTTGGTGAAGAAATATTTCCTAACATCCAGCCTAAACTTCCCTTGGCACAGCTTGAAGCCATTTCCTCTAGTCCTGTTCCTTGCCACCAGGAAGAAGCGGCTGGAGAGGCTGGCCCCATCCTCACTCCAACCTCCCTTCAGGTTGTTGTAGGTTGATGAGGTCTCCCCTTGCCTCCTTTTCTCCAGACAGAACAACCCCAGCTCCCTCACAAGCACTTCTCATAAAACTTGTGCTCCAGGCCCTTCAAGAGCCTTCTTCCCCTTCTCTGGACACACTCCCACACCTCGATATCCTTCCTATAGTGAGGGGCCCAGAACTGAACACCATACTCAGGTATGGCCTCACCTGTGCTGAGCACAGTGGGATGATTACCTCCCTGTTCCTGCTGGCCACCATGTTTCTGATACCAAAGGGATGCCATTGGCCTTCTTGGCCACCTGGGCACACTGCAGACATATTCAGTCAGCTGTCAAACAATACCCCCAGGTCCTTTTCCAAGTTGCAGTTTTCCAACCACACAATCTCCAAGTCTGCAGCTTACCATGGGGTTGTGATCCAGGTGGAGGACCTGGCACTTGGCCTTGTTGAATTTCCTACAGTTAGCCTTGGCCCATTGGTCCAACCTGTCCAGATCCCATTGTAAATCTTCCCCAGCCTCTACCAGATTGACACAGACACTCAGCTTGATGTCACCTGAAAAATTACTGAAGGTGCACTCCATTCACTTGTCCAGATCATTAATAAAGACGTTAAAGAGGACAGACCCTAGTACTGAACCCTCGGGGACACCACTAGTGACTGGTTGCTAGCCAGAGTTAACTCCATTCACCACCATGCTTTGGGCTTGGCCAGCTGGTTTTTAATCCAGTGCAGAGTGCACTTGTCCAAGCCTTGTGTCGTAAGTTTGTGAAGGAGAATGCTGTGGGAGACAGTGTCAAAGGCTTTAGGAAAGTCCAGGTAGGCAATGTCCACAGCCCTTCCCTCATTCACTAAGCAAGTGACCTTACTGTAGAAGGGGATCAGGTTAGTCAGACAGGACCTGCCTTTCGTAAGCCCATGCTGACTGGGTCTGATCACCTGGTTGTCTTGTAAGTGCTGTGTGATGGCACCTCAGGATGACCTGTTCCATAACCTCCCCTGGCACCAAGATCAGACTGACAGGCCTGTGGTTCCCTGGATCATCCTTCTGGCCATTCTTGTAGATGGGTGTCACATTTTCTAGCCTCCAGTCAACTGGGACCTCCCCAGTTAGTCAGGACTATTGACAAACAACAGTGAATGGCTTGGTGAGCATATCTGCCAGCTCCATCAGGGTTGCAACTGGGGGGGATGGAAGCACTGCCTGTGCTCCCACTCCTTTCACCAGTTGACCCAGGGCCCTGAAGTCCCTCTTGACAGCTGTTAGATTTCCTTTTTTCTAATTCGTCATTGCCTCTCTGGAAGGTCAATAGTGGATAATAATCTGTGGGTAACACCAGGATAGGGAACTTTCTTGCCACATCCTTAGGTTGGGCCCCAGGGGGGCAGCACGCTTCCCTTAGAAGTGGATCAGGTCTACTTATTTAGCCTTCAGTTCCCTTCAAAAGGGGATTACCTCTAATGATGACTTCTCTTTGTAGAAGCCATTTTGATGCTAGGCTTGGGCTTCCTTAATTTTGGGAATACTTCTAAGCCAGTTGATTCATCTTCCCCATTGACTGGCTGCACTTGTAGGGCTTTATACCTGTTTTGCAAGGATACCTGGGAGGCTGGAGGAGTAACTGGGGGAACACTCCTGCCACACTGGGCAAGAACTTGTTGCCATTGCCGTCTGCCATGAGGACAGAGGAGGGAGTTGATTCACTACCTCAACTATAAATTTGCCTCCACTCACTCTTTACTTCTTTGCTTCTGCCTTTAGCCTTATAGGGGCAGGATGCAGAGGCCACCTGGTCCTGGGTGTCAGAGTGTTTTGTGGAAATGAGATCCCAGACCACTTTCTAGCATGACATCTGGCACCTCCTTAGCTTCTCCAACTTCCCTACTGCAGTGTAAAACTAACTGCAAGAGCATTTCTTTTTTGTTTTTAATTTTTTCTATTCTTTTTGTCAATGGCTCAGAAGTTGCCATGCAGGTACCAACTGGGATAAACTGTGCGAAGGAATGAAGAATACTAGCTCAGAGAATGAACCAAAGGTGGAAAGGTAAGAAAACAAGAAGAGTCCAGGACCACAGCCAACTAAATGCTTCCTTCATAGAACTGTCGTAAGCTGTATGATTTATGAAGTTCCTTGAAGGAGCTTCTAATTCTTTTTACATACAGCCAAAGCCTGTTCAAAGATAGTTTAAAAAGGTTAACTTAAAAACCTGCTTTGTCGTTAAGGATTTAAAACACAAAGCCTGCCATGGGTATGTAATCAGCATATAGTCAAGGCAATTAAGGAGACTCAAATTTGTCTAGTTAAATATCACAAGATATGCCAGAATGTCTCTTTTTTTTTTTTTTTGTTGCAATGACTTGCAAAAGCTGCTTTAGGTAGGACATGGTTAAAGTGTGGACTTGGCACTCAAAAGCAGCTGAGTGCAGTTCTGCTCACTGCCATGTTTCTGTGTGACCTTGGAGTCAAGGAGATGTAGAGAAGAACAGGGAGAGTAGTTTATCTCTCAGTGTCTCAGTCCTCATCTCTGAAAGCAGAATTACAATTCATCCCCACTTTTTCATCTGGATATCCCACCTATTTTGAACGTAAGAGCTTTAAATGCTTCTCTGTCTGTACATTTGCAAAATTTTCTCAAGTGAATTGTATCTTTCAGCTACTACTGCATTACTGCTAATACTGTAATTAAATGCACTATCGTTGCAAGAATTAAACCTGGGTGTGCCTTGGCAAACTTGTGTTGGATAAGACATTTTGTCATGGAGTTATTATACCAGTTCAGCATTATACACTATCCTTATCTGTGTGCTTGCTAATATAGGATATTTTTTTCCCTCTCAGAATCATATAATCATAGAATCATTTGGATTGGAAAGGACCATAAAGACCATCTAGTTGCAACCCTGCTGCCATGGGCAGGGACATCTTCCACCAGACCAGGCTGCTCAAGGTCCTGTCCAATCTGACTTTGAACACTTCCATAGAGGGGGCATCTACAACTTCCCTGAGCAAACTCTTCTAGTGTCTCACCAACCTCACTGTAAAGAATTCCTTCCAAACTAAACCTACCCTTTTCCAGCTTTAGGCCATTCCCCCTGTCACTGCATTCCTGTCACTACAAGAACTGTAAAAATTCATTCCCCAGCTTTCTTGTAGGCACCCTTCATGTACTGGAAGGCTGCTATAAGACTTCCCTGGAGCGTTCTTTTGTCTAGGCTCAGCAACCCCAATTTTTGCAGCCTGTCCTCAAAGGGGAGGTGCTTCAGCCCTCTGAATACTTCAGCTCACCGTTTCCCTCTAATAGCAGCACATTTATCTAAAGTGTTACAGACAGGCTTTTTTTTTACTATCAGCCATCAGGACAGGTGTAAAGGAGGTTAACAGGAGCTATGGTGGTGTGTGTATGGAGGATTGCAGTCTACTGCATGCTCTATAATAATGTACTGTGGATGCATGAGAGCCACAATTTCTAGTAGTTGAAACCTTTCCAGGCAAGCAGGCTAAAGCTTTCTTTAGTGACTGACAAAGGCCAAATGCCATAGGCCCTGTGCCATGGTCAGCATCCATCTCCTCAACATACACCCTACAGGTCCCTAGTCCAGTGTTCACTGCTTCTGGATCCACTGAGGGTGTGTGGAGGTAAACCCTAGCTGCTGACACAGACCAGCCCTGGCAAAGGTGGCAGGCAGCAGTGACCTGTTAATGGCAGAATAATCATGTGGTTTCTTCCCAGCTTTCTCCAATCCGCTGGTTTAGGCAGGTCAGAGGCTCTTTTGGCCATGCCTTTTTGGGTACCCCATGCCACAACAGGAGATGGACAAGATACAGGGCAGACAAGCCTCAGGAGGGGCAGCCACCTAGTGTTGTCTCCAGAAGGGAGGTGTTTGCTATGGGACAGATGCTAGGGAGCATCCAAGGAAAGTCTGGAAGGAGGAGAGATGTGGGTGCTGGACATGCTGGGTTGGTTGTTTGGTTGCAGCTGACCCCCTCCACTCTAAGGTAACTTCCAAACTGGGAATGGTTTGTAAACACAAACAAGAAATTCTCAGGCTTACAAGTAATAATTGATGCCCCCTTTTTGTTAACAGTCACCTTGTCCCCCTGTTTTGCACTGTATGAGGAACAGTACAAATGCATGAGACCTATTTGGAAGGAGCTGAGTTAGTGTCAAGAATATCTACACTTGTTAATGAAGCATGAAATAAAACTGTGCAATGTAGCGAAAGAAAATTATATTAGCCATGAAACTTTCTGTTTTATAAATTGGAATAAGTGTATCCTGTGCAGTATATCACTTTTAATAGATTACTTTGCTTCAGTGATCTTAAGAACTGACTATTCAGTTTGTCTGGGGCCTGTAGCACTACTTACCACTAAGTCTGCCTGATTACAAAATACCATTTGAAGCAATTTTTACGATCAAGCTAAAGTCTGTTTTGTTTGAAATTCTCCATGCTGAGATTATAGCCTCTTGGCAAAATTATTTAAACAGTTTCAGCTAAAGGAAGCCATCCCTTCATTGAGAAAGAGATTGTTTTGCCCAGCAGCCTAGTGGACGAGGCCAGAGACTGGGGGGGATGCAGGGGCATGATGAAAAGTTTGGATGACTCTAATGTGAAGACTGATGCTGGGTATTACTTGTCAGGAAGAGATAGACTGGAGAGAAATTGAAGGGAGAAAAGGACTCTTCTGCAAGGAGAATTATCACTGAGATAAGAAACTTGAGATGTGGAAATACAGATTTTCTATCAAAGAAAACGTGATTGGTGAGGAAAGAGACTGATAAAGAATATTGAAAGCAAATTAGAAAGAGCTACAGAAATAGCAGAAGCACTTGTTAGTGAAGAGCTGGAGAAAAGTAGTCTGAGGATGAGGACTGGAAAGCAACTGCTCAGAAGCAACTCTGGAGGACATAGTGAAGATCTCATATCCCTCTGTGCTGGAAAGGGAACCTGAAGATTAATGGCAAGCATCTTTAGACTACGTGTATACATCACCTGAAACTTGTGACCAATTTTGTAATGTACAGGCACTTGTTGCATTGATTTTCTTCTTTTTTTAATACAAGAACATAAACACCATACTCCAAAGGAGAGGTTTCTCAGATTAGAGAAGGAATTTTTAATCAGGGAGGGAGAAATACATACATGTAGATGAGGTTTAATGGCCTGCTTTCCTGGACACTCTGAACCTTTCTTGGAAAACAATTATTAGTTTTCATCTTGGCTTTCAATATCACATCAGAACATGCCATATATGCAAAGCAATCTTCACAAAGGTCTCCTGGGATATCTGTATGTAGAGTGTAATAAGAATCCTCTTCCTCATATGAAGGCTTTCAGTCTGAAAGCTTAAAGACAAAAGTACTCACTGGTTCTGAGAAGTTTAAGAACTGGTTTTCAGAGCACAAGGTCTTTTCATAGCACTCCATGCATCGGTTTCTACTCCAGAATCTGCTTCATATTTCATCTGGAGCATCAAGAGCTTCCTCAATGACCCCAATTTTTACCCGTCTCACTTCGCAATCCACAGTACTGCCCCTACCAGAATTAGAAAGCTTACTCTTTGGTGAGCCCACACATCACCATATCTGACAGGAAAGAAAAAAACCTCAATCCAAGCTCCAGAAGTCTGCCCCAAATGCATGAGGCTGTTCATGTTGTTTTATTAGGAGTCAGTCTCTTCTCCCAAGTAACAAGCAACAGAACAAGAGGAAATGGCTTGAAGTTGTGCCAGGGAAGGTTTAGATTGAACATTAGGAAACACTTCTTCACTGAAGGAGTTGTTAAACATTGGATCAGGCTACTCAGGGAAGTGGTTGAGTCACCATCCCTGGAGATATTTAAAAGACATGTAGATGTGGTGCTTGGTGACATGTTTTAGTGGTGGACTTGGCAGAGCGAGGTTAACAGTTGGGCTTAGGTGTTTGCCAACCTAAATGATTCTATGAATCTCTGATCCCCTCATCTTCTTATCTGTCTGCAGCTTCCTTGCTCTCTGCAGGTACTCTGACTTTTCAGTTCCTGAAGCTACAGTCACTGCAAGATGGTGTTACCTGTGTTTTTTGATACTTTTTGTCCCTTTCTGACGTTTCCTTCTACAGGATTTGTTGGATGAACAGAACAGTGCGTGCTGTACATGCACTGCCCATGGATGCTTGTCAGCACCTCAAACCCCCTCAACCAACTTGAGGTGCCTTGTCAGGCATTTGAATGACCATCCAGGCATCTCAAACACACCTCTCCTCAGACTGCTCTGCACTTTTCTCAAAAATCCCCTGTGTATACACATTATGTGCAGGGGATTGAGTTTAAGCAAGTGTAAAGAACTGTCATATTCAGAAACTTACTGAACTTTGAAAATATCTGTTTACTGTGCATGAAAACACCCACAAAGAAGAGCACTGGATTTAAATAACGTGTGTTTGTTTTCACCAATGACTTTTCTCCCCTTGTGCTTCATATACCAAGCAATAAAGATAAGTTCACCAGGGCCCAGATCACCTCCATACATGTGATATGATGATCCTTAATAGATAGTGGGTGGGGTGTTTGCCATCTCCTACTTTACTGGCCAGTCCAGGCTGTAAGGTAGAATGTCACCCATCAAATATTGATTTTTTTTTTTGAGAAGCATCTGTGCCACTCAAGCTACACACATTGAGAGGTGCCTGAAAGCTCATTTCATTTTGTTTCTTTTGACCTCTACTTAAAAAAACCATAGTTGCTATAGACCTAAACCCAAAAAAAAAGCAACCCCAAGAAACTAAACCTACAAAGTTATATGATTTGAGGCTGAAAATTCACACTTTGTGACATGAGTTAGGTTATTATTTCTTTGTTCAACTCTGAATACCTTCTGTGACTTCTGATACTAGCATATAAACATGCAGAGACAGTGAGTTAAGTCATAGAACAGCTTTAGTAATTAATGGCTTGCATCATTTTGACAGATTTTGCAGGAAGTGGATAATTCTTGCTTTAATTTTTCTTTATGTTGTTTCTGATTAGGTCCAGGAAGGTCATTAATTCAGTTTAGCCAATTAAATTCTGAAGAATTGCATCTTTCCTCTCTTAACCAGAGTAATTATGCTGCTGCAGCACCGGCTGTGGTCACCTCTGCTAATAGAAGCCTGGAAGATGCAGCCACAAAATCTTTGTTGATTATACAATACATAGGAATCCAGCAATTTATACACACAAATTTTTTTTTTTTTTTTAAATAAGAGGGAGCTGTAAAGAACATTTATCAATATCATGGAGGAATACATACTGAGTTCTGCTTAACTTTTACTGAAATTAGTTTTTAAAAAGAAAGCAAACCCCAAATCTACAAGCCCTCCCCTTGCATCAGGACAGCAGAATAAAATTAGGCTCATGGTTAACTATGAGAATGATTTAAGACAAAAGCCAAAAGCTAGAGAAAACACATCTGACCACTTCAGTTTCCGTTTTCTGTCTCACTTCACTGTTTCTCTGCTCCAGCTAAACTCTTTCTCCATCTCCATTTGGGATATATTGGCAAAGACATAAAACCCAAAATGACTGAAATGAGCACAAGTATAGAAAGAAAAGGCAGCTGCAAGAAGACAAATCAGTCAAAGTAAATACACCAGAAGGAAAAGAATTCAAAGAGCATATTAGAAATTATGACATAAATTCAGCTGACGTGATTTATCATTTAGGACATTTCACCATTGCAGCTGAGAGTCCTTCACTGGATGAATGGTAAGTGTTTGGGCACACTATCTGTTACCATTTCTATGGGAAAGGAGATCTGAAAATGAGCCTAGTTAGCTCTCACAGCTGATATTTTCAGTGGAATAAAAATAGCTGCTGTGGGGGAAGGGGTGATGAAGAGTGGCAAAAAGCAGGTACTCGTGGGTGTAAGCCTGAAGGCCTGATGGAGAAGCTGCTCTCTCTGCTGCAGCAACCTCCTTGCTAGGTGAACATATGCTGTGCAGCCCTTAAAAAGCTAACAGTTTGTGGGAAGTGGCTTTTAATTCAGATTAAAATAAGCTTTAGCAGACCTTCCCCATCAGCAATATGGTGTACAACCTCCCTGTTGGTCTGTGGCCCAAAAGGTTCCTCAGTGTATCACCACCCATGGATAAGAGTAGCTGCAGGCTCTGGCTGATTGGGTTAGAGGAAAGTGAGGTCTCCATATGACCTCTCTTTATAATGCAGTGTGAACATGCTTGAGTTTACTCAGGATACAACTTTCACACCTTTGCTGATCCTTGCTTCTATTGGTGCTATGTGTAGCCAGGTTAATGTTGCCTTTGAGTCTAGTAAATGTTCTGCCATTTCTTCTCTGGCACACCATGGACATACCCTTTGCTAGCTATGATTGCTAATTTGTTTCTAAAAGTAATCCTTCGTGAAAATTTAGCTTTTGGAGATTCATCAGTGAGGTGAATTTTGGTAATTCATCAGTAAGAGAAATCTAGTTTCATTTTATCTTCTCTGGGGCTTTGGGGACTTTAATCCTTCACTTTGCCTGGAAAACTTTGGTGATTTCTTGGTAAAAAAGAGAAAATGGTTTCATACACATAACTGGACTGCAGAAGAGATTGTCCAGACTGTGGGGTAAAACTGAACAGAATAAGCTCTCATACAGGAGTTTTTGAACTGTCACTTGTTAGCCAAACCCCAGAGAGAAGGAACAGAAGTTGACACTTGGAAATGAAAAGTAACATTCTATTGCTCATTGACCATACTTTAAAGAAATACTGTTTGTTCAGACAATTCAGTGTGCTTGATAAAATCTCCACTTAAGCCCTTTAAAAAAAGAGCCATACCTCTCTGGCAAGTACAGATGTCTCATTGCATAAAGCAAACCTGATGGTAGAACTTTGATACATTTTTAAACTTGTTTTAGACTTGCTTTGTCTGATGAATGAACGCACATCTAGGTTTGAGCTGGTCATCTAGACTTCCTTTGTAGAAAGAAATGGGGTCTTGTATGCTATATTACCTCACCCTGAAGCCAACATCTAAAATGGGTCATATGAATCAACACCTAGAATTATCTCCTTTAGATGAAGGGGATTTAGTGTGACAAGCTCAGAGAAAGTACTTGTATTGCAGATGTCTCGAGTGAGGTGAAATGAATCTATCTACCTTGTTCTCCTAGGCTGTCCTGTAGAAAACTGAGAAAGAATTCAATCCCTACCTTACTTCTAATTTCTTTAGGCTATGTTTCCTGGACTTTCTGAGATCATTTGTTGCCAAAGCAATCAGATCTTCACTCTTCAGAGTGGTCACATCTCAGATACCTTGAATTATTTTCTGCAAGAAAATCTTGGACAGTTGGTCTTGGACAACACCTTGTTGAATTGTTTATGATTGTCTGTATAAACAAAAAAATATTCACTTTATCAGCTCTTTTGGGACAAGAGAAGTACTGAAGAAAAAATTTTGATTCTTTCCTTCGTAGGAAAAGATAAAGCCACAATCCAATGAAGTGCAAGCAGAAAGGTTGTGCTGTGCTACAAAACCGTGTGTCCTGGGATGAGGGCTTTATGTGCTGTCGTAGGACAAGCTGATGTAGGGTAGTTACAGCCCCTCTGAATTTTCCCATCCCTCCATCCAATAAATCCATGCCTGCATTACTCTCATCAATTGGAAGTTAATCTGAATGACAGCTGATCTCAAAATACTGTGTGCTATTCATCAGCTGCCATGAGGGAAGGCACAATGTCTGTCACTCACTTGTCTTTATGCATAATCCCCATACTCATCCCATACTCACACATATGAAGTCTACCTATTTCAACTTCCAAGATGTGCCACTGTGGCACTCTGGTACCTATCACCCCACTGCATGCAGTGATTATAACCTGATATGAAACGTTGTAATCTTCCACAAAAATGCTTACATTCCTCCCAGGTTTTTAATTAGTTCTGTGTCATTTTCCAAGGCACATACTTACTCTCTTTTCTCACAAGCATCATTTGTGTGACACAGAAGTCTAAGCAGGTAGAAAGCTGGCAGAAACAATGGATAATTGTAGTGACTCTTGGCTGCCAGACAGAAGATGTAAGATGCAAAACTGGACATTGAGTTGATACTGTTACGTAGTTTTCTTAGTATTTTTAGAAACAAGGCTACAGTGTATAGAACATGTACTGGAAGATGAAACAAAGCTCTGCCTTCCTGAAGAAAGCATAAGTCATGTGAAATGTTAACTAAACGGTTTCTTTACCCCACCCCCCCCCCCCCATCTGCTAGGGAAGAAAGAGCTCTTTTCCTACTCTCCTAAAAATAAAAGATTGATGAAAACGATGCATGACATGCACATCAGCAAAATGCACCCTGACATTTTAGCACAGAATATGCATTGCATGTTGACAGATTTTTGCTATAAAACTGACAGTTTTGGTGCAAGCTGTTCTTGCCATGACTGTAGGGAATAGATAGCAAAAGAGAAAAGTATAGTTTATACTATGCACACTTGAACTGAATCTGACAGGCTACAAGGTGGCTCAGTTGTTCCATGTAAAGGTACCATAAGGTATTTAAAACTGATTCCTGTGCTCTTTCTAGAACAACATCCCTAAATATTAAGCTTGTAATGTGGTGAACTGATTACAGGAAAACCACAGGTCTCATCACAGATTTTCACATCCATTTAAAAAGTATTGGTGTGGATCAATCTTTGCAAGGTTCCATCTCTCCCCCCAAACATTTGTAGTGCGAGACCAAATTTCCTTTAAAAATGTGCAAGAAATGAGACTGTTTATTTATGAAAAGATTAACAAAGGTGACCTGTCTGCATAGTTCTAAAGATATTTTACAAGAAATAAAAGTGGTAGTGGTACATGTAGCAAATTAAACATTTGGCTGCACAGAATGTATATCTATTAATTTTAAATGAGCGTACATAAAAAAAAAAATCTTTCTTGCTCCATAAAGGTTATAATCAAAGCTATTCAAATTCAATACAAAATGTCATTTTACTAATAAATTCCTTATGCTTTGAAATTTCAAAGAAGTGGGAAGATCTTTAAAAAGCAATGATTAAATATGCAAATGCAATAGAAACGTATCTGCAGTGAAATTTTCCCTTTTTCTCCATCCTATTTTTCTTCTCCGCCTCTTCTATTTTTAATGATGGATTGCTGTACAGTAGGCTGAGCACCGTATAGCTTCAGTCTTCCCTATTTAGATTAATCTAGGGAGAACATTAGATTTCTAATCTTGGGCAGTCTCACTTCCGTTCTCCCATTGCTGGAGGGCTTACCTGCTGTCACCTCAAGCTAAATCCTTCTCGGTTTATTCACATGAACCATCAGCTTTCATGAGACTGCCAAAATAAGTAAGACCAGCAAGATATGGCCCTGTATTTATTTCAGTCACAGCTTTCTTCGGTGTAACTGCTACGCAGAATCACAGTAAGGCTCTGCTCTTCACACCCACTAGTTTCTAGGATATCGACTTGGTTTTTTGTTTCCTGACAGCGTGAGATGCTTAGTGAAGTTGTAGAAATGGGTAAGTTAGGGATATCTTCCACACCCAACTCAGTTTTGAGGGAACTTTGTTTTCCCTGGCATTATGGTCCACTGCCCTTTTGCTCAGCACCTCTCAAGGCCCTCCCTTTTAGACTTTTATATACTTGTTCTAGGTGTGGCTGCTTTCTAGAGCTCTCTTAAAGGGCCATATCTGGGGAGATGCATGATAGCTAGAGCTAGTCTGATGAAGTACTGGGGAATCAAGGCTGAAATTTTAAAGATCACTCAAAATGTGAGTGAATATGATCTTTCATAAGAAGAAGGTGAAGAAAAAAAAAAGAAGAAAAATTACAAAAAGAAAGAAAATGAAAAAAGGAAAAGGAAAAGAAAAAAGAGAAAAAAAAGGAAAAAGAAAAAAGGAAAAAGAAGACAAAGAAAAAGAAAAAAAGAAAAAGAAAAAAGAAAAATAAAAAGAAAAGAAAAAGAAAAAGAAAAAAAAAAGAAAAAGAGTAAAAATGAAAAAGAAGAAAAAGAATAAAATATAAAAAGAAGAAAAAGAATAAAAAATAAAAAGAAGAAAAAGCAAAAGGAAGAAGAAGAAAAAAGAAAAAGAAAAAAGAAAAAAGAAAAAAAAAAGAAAAAACAGAGGGAGTTCAGCTGCATTCTTTGGGGTTCATCCCACCTTAGTGCAGGAAACAAGTCCTGGATTTACAGAGGAGAAAGTTTGTATTACAACCACAAAGTAATTTAAATGCCCCTGTAACATCTTGGGATCCTCAAGACCTCACCTTTTGGGTCTTCTTATAGCAAACAAACATTTCTCTGGACCTTGAGCTGTATGTATACTCTACTAATTCAGAGGTACTCCTGCACCTAGAAAGCCTAGCAGGCTGTTGTGGTCAAGACATGCAATCATGACCGGCAATTTTGACTCCTGACATTCCATCTGGTTGCTTCATTTAATTCTAGAGCAGTGGTTCTCTGATTTATTTAAACAGCCTATATGGGGTCTGCCTTCTTCTCTGTGCTGGAAGGGACACAGGGTATCATCAATCTCCCCACTCTCGCTCTCCCTCCCCTTTGCACTTTACTGAAGCTGCTGTGTTAAGACTCTCAGTACTGATGCTGTCTTTCTGTACCTCCCTTGAAATCAGGAGCAGAGCAACTGGACCTGGGCTGCAAAGCAGTGACACAGCAGAGGCGAGAGGAGGTGGGGGACACAGCATAACTGGTCTAGAATGTACATGGACAGACTTGCACTGAGCAATATGCATTCCTGATTTCTGCCTTTTCCTTAGGTATCAGGTCAATACACAGTGTTGCATCTTGTTAAAAAGGTAGAAGGGCTAGCAAAGCTGCTGCTGCCTGTCTCCATTTCTACATTCTCTGTCAGAGCGTCTCACTGCTAGGGGAGACCCTCTGCCAAGAAAGCTGCTTCTGGCTTTGAACAAGCAACAGCAGCGGGAATGCAAATTCTTTCCTAGTCTATCCCTCTCCCACAGGAGATGATACCATTTGGGGGCAGCTGAAACTTTAGATCTGCCATCTGCTTCCACAGAACTGTAAGAAAGAGACTACTGCTGGTCAAAACCACAGATGACAGATCAGTACAAGACAGAAATGTGCTGAGCAATGCAAAAGAAGACAAGTTTCTCTCTTAAAACCAGAATGTAATAGTGATTCTGGAGAAAGCAAAGTGGTGTAGCAAGCTGTTACAAAAATGATATTCTGAATTCTATTGAACTATGGGACAATTATGAGTTAGAGAGCTAACGGTTCATTCTCCACTTTTTTCAGCTCAATGATTAGAGTAGATTCATCTTAGCTACATTTTTCAAGAGGACTATAGATCCTCCATGGTCTCCTAACACCTCCACGACATGTCATCCAGAGAGCAGAATTATTATGTTTCTTAGGCTAGCATCTAAAAGCATCTTCAATGTGCTACTGATTTGTTGCAGAGCAATCTATGAATGCAAGTTAGGAGGAGGTAGGAAGAAGTCAAAATGAAAGGGAAAGGAGTATTGCTTATTGTCATGGAAACATTTCCCCATTGTATTGCTGGACAGCACTTACAGGTGTGGCTTATCAAATGGTGGGGCAGCCCTACAGAATCCATCAGCAGCTGTACATGTGACCTGGTGTGTGGTGAACAGGGTATTTTTAGTTTTGCTACCACTGTGTAGCTACTCGTACACTGCAATCAATAAACTACTTGAGCCCAGTACTTCAAGACACTTGTAGTAACCTGGATTTTCTGCTACTGATGAAGACAAATGCAGGATATCTGCAGGCAGCAAAATCTGCTGTGGGGCTGTTCTGCATTCTAATGGTTGATTCTAAGTAATGTATTTTCTGACCTTGAGCTCTGCATTTATTTCTGAAGAAGCTTGAAAGTCGGTTTCAAATTATTGGAGGGATAGTTGTAATCTCCGTTTGCTTCCAAGTGCCTTGCTTTCATTCCTGACTGTCCTCCTCTATTAAATGATCACAGAAGATGAATAACAGTGGTATGAATTCTTTGAAATCGCATTACATGTTATTCTGCTCTTTATTAATGTTCTGTGTTGTTTTATTTATGACAATCTTGTGAAAACTAAGATGAGATGACATCCACATGGTCTTTACATCCAGCTGAAAAAAAGGCACAAGTGTGTTATTAACATCCAAGGATGGGAAAAACAATAAAACACAGGAGAATTTCATTTTCAAAAATCAGGTCAGAAATTAAAGAAAGACTATTTCTACTCTGTGTTTGGATCATCTCTTTCTTAGTTGCCAAGGTTTTAAAGATCTATTTATGTAAATAATTTCATTGTCATTGGCATGCTTCTCTTGTAACACTTAACTGTATGCTGATGTGCCATTTTCTAATGGATTTATTCAGAGTCATTTAATACACACAAAAATGAACACTGTGAATTTTGTATTGCCTTTACTGGCTCCAAATACACTGCACCATACAAAGCTTTAAGACCAAGGGAAGACAGGTCTTCCTTCTACAGTCCATAGATTGGGCTGTTCCAGTGTTTTATTGTACTGTTTTCAGTATTAGGATGACATGGTCCATGTTGCTTATTAAAAGTATCTTAACAGTATCACAGAATGTTAGGTGCTGGAAGGGAACTCAAAAGATCATCTAGTCCAACCCCCTTGCCAGAGCAGCATCACCTATACCAGATCAGAGGATCACATCCAGGCAGATCTTGAACATCTCCAGGGAGGGAGAGTCCACAACCCCCCTGGGCAGCCTATTAGGCAAACAGTATGGTAAACATTCCCTAGATAGGGAGCATATAGTAGTTGATGAAATCAGTCTCTAGATGGCTGCATCTGTAATAAAATATTTTAAAGTCCATTACAGGTGAAACTATGTTCTGTATCACTTGCATGGCTACTTGAGAAAACTATCAGGTTATGAAATCTGCTTCACCTCCCAGCTCTCAGCGACAGTGACAGAAGGATATTTGCAATTTTAATACAAGGACTGATTCTGCAGGTTCCTTCTGTGCACAGGTTCCTTCTGTGCACAGGTTCATGTTTCTTTTTCCACAGGCATCAATGCTCAAAACCCATGGCTAAGATTATAAAACTCTTGGTATTTCTTACACTGGGATTTAAAAAAATATAAAAAATTCAGGTATCTCCTCATTTCCTTTTTTCCTTCAGCATTTAAGCACTTTCCAAGCTTTTATCTACAAATATGAATGATGAATGCTTTTCTTTACTTTTTTTTTTTTTAAGGAAAGCTGATAGTCTCATGCAATTGCTGCTAGCTGTAGACTTCAGAAAAAACCCACAAACATCCCAAATGTCCAAGTGAACTATGAGTGCTGCTGATATATCTGTCAAAACTTCTCTGCTTTCTAAGGGGAAACTGCACAATCATGAAGGGCAAGAAAAGGTGTTGGTAAGCCATGCAGGGCTTTATGGTGGAAGGTAAGAAGTACTGGAACAGAAACTTTCAGATGAACAGAAGGCACAGAGTAGAAAATATGTTTCTGTCAGAGCCATCTGTTGTGGATCTCCCCAGGCTCAGCTGTGGATATGGGTGGAGATCTCCATAAGATGACTGAAGAATTATCTGTTAGTAGGAGTTTGTAACTTGTATACAGGGACTAGAAAGTTATGCTACCAATAATTGCAAAGCCCTGGTATTCTTGATTGAGAAAGGCCTCATGTTCTGTTATAGGGTCACTGTATCAACCATGGATGGTCTTGCTTTAAATTTGGGTCTTTACAGAGTTCCAAAAATCATCTTTGATCAGGTGATTATAAATCAATTAAAGCAGGCCTGTAACTAATGTTTTGAATTCAGAATGACAAATGTTTTTCTGTGTGAAATAAGGCTCAGTGGAGTAAGAGGCTCAAGAATTTGAATGTGAAGGATGTGTGCAGTTACTCAGAAGTGTGCATTATTTAAGAGTTTTCTTGTGTATTGCAAGCACAAGGGGAAAATGGTAGGAAAGGAAACTTGACCTGTCTGGCAAAAATAAGTACCTATAGAAAATGTGTAAGAGTGAGAAGAAATCTGCCTCTAACAGGAAAGGAACTGACAGTTAGGAGAGCTAGGTCTCAAAGGTCAGAAATGCAGAGATAACTGAAAACATTCAAATGCCTCGCTGAGCATCACCTCAGGAAGAAAATTACAATAAATATCAGGAGATACTATATCCTCTGAAATAAAAAGTGAACAGGAAGGCAAGAAGTGCGGGAATTGGTGACTGACAGATAGAAATGAAAGGTTAATCCAGATACGGCCAAGCAGTGAATGAATCCCATTCCCAGGGTCTGGGAAGGCAGTACTGCTGGAATGTGAATGAGCATGGCAGGGTGATAGAGGTCATCCTTTCCCAAGGCAAAAGCAAAGCAGAGGGCATATTTGCACAGCATGTTGCAGTCAGGCATGAAGCATCTCTGCTGCTGCTGTGGCCTGGCCAGGTGGGAGCCAGTTCTGGAGCAGGCACTGGCAAGTTGCATCAGTGCAGTGCTGGCAGCCAGCTAACATGCTCTGCTGCCAAGGCGTACGGTGGTGGAAAAGCAAACGTAGCAGGCACACAGCCCTGCTGCCCAGCACAAATTGGCAGCTCAAAAACCTTCATCCAGTTTTGAGTTGTCTTTAATAATAACCTGAAGTAAGGCTGGCTTCATTGCCCACTTGGAAACATACAGAATTTGTTTCCAGCCTGGGCAGCCAGTGAGTGACACTTCTTCATTCCCAAACTGCAAGTTAGGCAGATGGCCTTAGGCAAACAGAAATTTTATTGTAGGATTTAAACATATTGAGAGGGGAAACCTTAGCAATCTGCCATGATCTGGGCAAACACTCCAAATAATTTACTAGGGATAATCCTGACCACATCTTCTTCTCCTGTTGGGTGAGGTGAGAAGTGACCACTGGCTGTCAGGCTGATACATAAAATGGGGTAGTGAGGGGCCTGCTCTATAGATACTAAGGCATTTGCATATATACTAAAAACTCCACAATTACTCAGCTGCCAGAGGTCTGCATGTGTTTCTGAAAGGCAACCCAGTCAGCTTCTTCATCCAGCTGAGAAGTTGATGGATGTGTGAGCTGGTCCCTTTCAGCTGCTCTTGCTCATTTTTTGGTAGATGAGCATATCTGCTGTCATTGCTCAGCAGTCCTCTCTGATTTTTTAGTCCATCCTCAGGTTGCTGTTCTACCCTGCTTCTGGCATGGCCTGGCCTTCAGCCCTGCCTTTCCCAAGAACCCTCCCCTCTGTGCCCCAGCATTCATCATTTTGGAAAAGCTGCAAAGACAGCCAGGATATGTGTAGAATCTTTGCCAGCAAAGGGAAATTTTTCTGAACGCTCTTTCTATTCATTAAGAGTCTTCCAGGATTTTGGAAAGAAATGCTCCCAATATTTTTGAACCTACATGTTTGTTAAAGCTATTAAAGATTTAAAAATCCAACCCAACCCAAACCAAAGTCTGACTGGGTTGTATCCCCAAAATTACTCCTCTCTATCCTGATACTTCATCTGCTCTCCAGGAGATGCTGGCAGTGATTGTCTTCTGCTGGCTGGCACCTCTCCTCTTGCCACCTCCAGGGAGAAACATGCTATTTCATGGCATGAGATAAATAAAAAAAGGAGTGGACAAGGGAGATATGGATAAACATTGATAATAACATCTCAGTTGGATTTTGTCCTGTGTGGACCTCAGAAAGGATTTTAGGGAATAAAAAAGAATGAAAAAGCAAATAAAACCTAGACTGAATCTATCTAGATTTAAGGAAAGTATTGAGACAGGATGTTCTTCACAGGAACTAATATTTGGTTAAGAGATTAATTCTGACGTTGTAGAACAGGGGAGGCTGCTTGATTACAGGAGTAGAGGGTAGTAGTTACATTCCATGTGAGGGCAGAATTGGCCCCTTCTTGTTTGATATTTTCCTTTGTGACCTTGATGGGAGAACTAGATGAGTACTTAGAAAAATGTGCAGATGACACAAAGCTGGTACGTACAGCTATGCAGACCAGAGGAGGACCTGATTATTATGCAGGGAAAATTAGATGACCTTGTGGAACAGCAGAATAGAAACAGCATGAAATTTAATAATCCAAAGTGCAAAATCATGCCCTTGAAGACTAATAACCAGAACTTTTACTGTTGGAAAGAAGTTCATGAACCAAACAAATGAGAGACGAACAAAATGACTGACCATAGGATGGTCATGGCCATGTGCTATGTGGCTGTGAAAACAGATAATGATGCTCCAAAATGTACCTGGTGAGAGATTGCAGCAGAGTTGGAAAGGAATTAGTAGCAGGGTGAAAGGTATTTGGTTCAGAAAATCATATGTGTTTCTGCTCACCTGTGTTCAAAAGATACTGTAAATTGTAACAAATGCAGAGAAAGGTGAGTATGGACAGGTAGGAAAGGTCAGATGGGATAGCAGTGATTGCCATTTCTGTGTTTTGCACCCTTTATTCTCTTCCCTCCCCCCAGGTTTACAGACAAGACTTGCTGCTCTGTGTTTGGGTTATCAATATCGAGCTATCCCCACCCCCTAAGGGATACTCAAATAATCTAAACAGATGAAAACGTGAATTCCCCTTTCTGCTAACCTATAGCTTCGTAGGAGGAAGGGGAAGTCTTTACCTTCCTTTCATTCATCAGAAGAGGGTTACAGCAGGATATTAAGGCAAGTATGTAGAGGCTCTGAGATATCAGTCTGTACTTGTCAGCTACATCCTGTTTACCTGCTCAGGGCTGAACTGACCCACAGGGCCAAGTAGGAGCGATGGAAGTGCCAGCAGTGTCCACACTGTGGGGCTGGGTACTTGCAGTGACAGCTCAGTACCCAAGCACTGGCCTATCCACATGCTGCTGTCTCTCACAGCCCTGTTGTTGGGGTGTCTCTTTGTTGGACTTTGCTGGGTGGATCCACCCTTACATCGGTGCAAATTGAATAAGAGGCTTGAGCATAGCTTAATGTTTTCAGTGTACCCCTGCTATTATCCCCTCTTCCTTCTACATTTCACACATCTGAGTTCAGAAGAAGGGACAATTCTTCAGTGGATTGGCCATCAGGAGCTTTCAGCAGACCTCCTCCTGTCAGCACTGTAATCTGTGAACATATCTTGCAATAAGGACAGGCTGTTCATTTTCCTCTGAGTACGTTCTGGCTTGCCCTGTGTAAGCTGAGGCTATCTTTAGCATGTCGTCGGTCTTTTTTATGAAGAGATATAAA
Source organism: Indicator indicator (assembly GCF_027791375.1). Classification (NCBI taxonomy): domain Eukaryota; kingdom Metazoa; phylum Chordata; class Aves; order Piciformes; family Indicatoridae; genus Indicator; species Indicator indicator. The sequence continues at coordinate 39,497,494 of NC_072012.1, read as the reverse complement.
ACCTCACGCAGCAGGAGTCCTCTGGCTCTGAGACTGGGTGAAGGAATGAGGCTATGACAGACTGCTTAGCTGGCCCTACCATTCAGAACCATCTGCTTGCCAAGATTTCTCAGCTCTGAAGAGAGAGGCAGACACTGCCCTTCTCAGCAGTGGTATGTCACCGTATGTATTGAGCACTACTCAGAGATTAGGGAGGGTTCAGATAAAATGAAACCCAAACAGCTTAAGCAGATGAACAAAAGATACTATGTACTATCTACTATTTAAAAATAATTACTCTATCTGTAAATAAGCAGCAAAATGTAGTACTTCTCCTCTCCCAAATGCAAATCAGCAAGGCTCTCACATAATTCATTCAGACCCTATTAATGAGTATAAGCAGTTTAAGCAGTTTCTTTTATGGCCATATCTCTGCAGTTGCTTATGCTGAACATCATTTCCTTTCCTGTTGCTAGCTTTGCAACAAGTCCCAAGAGTTATTTACAGACACCTTAGTTTTATTTAATTTAACAGCTTTGTGTTGTCAGCAGTTTTGCCATCTCATCGTATTCCCTCTCTTCCTGGTCATTAATAAATAGATGGACCCGGAGAAGGAGAGGAATTCATTCTAGCAGTGATTCTCTGGCACAGTTCCTGTAGCATCACATTCTTAACACCTTTTCATCCCAGACATCTGTCATTCATTCCCATCCTTTCTCTCCCTTTAACCTGTAACAAAGACCTTATCTCCTACCCCAGGGTTACTGAGTTTCCTTAAAAGCCTCATGTAAATGACATTATCAAAATGCCTCTGTAAATGTATATCCTGTGATTCTTTTTTAGTCAATATTTTGCTAACTCTTTATAACATTTGAACAGGTTAGGGAAGTACAATTTATCCTCACTGATAAGTATATCAATTAATCTCTACTGAGCTATGCTGACTTGCATTTATTCATCCTGCTTTTTTCTTTCTGTCCTACTTATCACCTGTAGGTGTTTTATAAGTATTTAAAATTATTTTCTCAACTGTTTTTCTCCTTAATGAATTAAGATTCCCTGGATTTTAATTCAGGGGGTCAGTCTTAAGACCTATTTTAAAGATTGTTACCGTGTTGGCAATTTTCCTATTATCTAGTAGAGGGCTTATTTTAATGATGACTTACAAATCTTTAATGATAAATTATAGTAGGCTGAAAATGTACTTCAGTCTTGGGAATTCCTCAGGATCTCCAATGAATTCCATTTGATACCATGAATTATTGAAACATTTCTATCTGGAGTTGTTACACCACTGATATTTTTAATATCTTTTATCCAACAGGGCTTTCATTTCATTACATGTAACTTCAGAGTAACAATTCACTCCAGCCCTTCTCTTCTGACACCCTTCATCATTTACCTTCACTGCAATCTTTCTTTCACCCTGTGCTTTCTTCCTTTGCACTTAGCAGTCTAGTAAGTCTACGGATAATAGTCTGCTTTCCATATGTGGTTTACTTCCATTCCTTATTTTTCATCATAAATTTGCTGTATGAGTTGTATCTTACCCACCAAATCTTCCATTTATTTGCAGAGCTTTAACTGGATATTCATTCCTGAAAGGCATTTTGGAGATTAAAATAAATCCTTCAGTTTGACCATTTAATTATCCTATGCCTTCCCTTGTTGTCTTTTGTTTTGTTTTGTTGTTCCTTTTCGTTTGTCTGGTTTGGTTTTTTTTTCTGATGTGTGTGTATTCTGAACTGTGGAGATGTGCTAAAGCACAGGTTTTATACAGCTTTCACTTTAAAGTTATGAATCATATTTAAGAGAAATTGTTATTTCTCTGGAAGAAGAAGCCCTGCTTTAAATGCAGATGTCTTATTTCTAAAATACTGATGCTTGATTTAGCCTGAATATGATTCCATTCACCTGTACTTTTAATTCTATCACCTTCAAGGGAAATGTACTTGGCACTGTACCCTGTGCTCAGCACTGGTGAGGCCTCACCTCGAGTACTGTGTGCAGTTCTAAGTCCCTCACTTCAAGAAAGATATTGAGGTGCTGGAGTGGGTCCAGAGGAGAGTGAAGAAACTGGTGAAGGGACTGAAGGGAAAGTCTGATGAGGAGAGACTGAGGGAGCTGGGATTGCTTAGCTTGGAGAAGAGGAGAGTGAGGGGGGACCTTATCACACTCTACAGCTACCTGAAGCAAAGTTGTAGTAAGGTGGGGTTCAGAATATTCTGCCTTGCAACTTGTGATAAGATGAGAGGGCATGGCCTGAAGCTGTGCCGGGGAAGGTTTAGGTTGGATGTTAGGAAGCACTTCCTCATGGAAAGGGTAATTAGACATGGAATGGACTGCCCAGGGAGGTGGTGGAGTCACCGTCCCTGGAGGTGTTTAAAGAAAGATTGGATGAGGCACCTTGTGACATGGTCTAGTCAATGTGGTGGTATTAGGTCATATGCTGGACTTGATGATCTCAGAGGTCTATTCCAGTCCAAATAATTCTGCGATTCTGTGAAATAGTAATGTAAATAGGGATATTATAATTATTATCATAATAATTAATGCATTTTGGACCGTATTTTCTGAAACAAACCCTCTTGTTACTAAGCTAATGAACTCCGTTACGCATAGTATTTATTCATGCTTAATCATTTTGATCCATGGGTATGTGATGTACTTACAGGATCTAGAATTTGCATGCTAACAGCCACTTTCTCCTACACACTCTTGAGTTCCCTTCAGTGGTTTAGGTGGCATACTTAACTCCTGTCTTTATTTTCCTCTACAAAAAAATTATCATCGTTGAATGTCCCTTCTGATAAAAGTTACTTACAGTTTCTTCCCAGCTTTTTCCTGGTTCCTCAACCATCAGTAACCTCCCCTCCTGTATCTCTGTACCTTTCTGTTGCTTACAGACCTATGATTTAGTGTTCCTGACTCCTGAATCCAACCCCCCATCTAAGAAGAAACCACTGATGCTCTGAGATGTTTCATTTATTTCTGCTGTATAATTCAAAACCAAGAACACAAGGAACTCCCAGCTTCTGAAATGATTTTACCGTCAGTGGTTAAGTACTGAAGTTATTGACTCCCATCTGTCCCCATTAATGGTCTAACTCCCGTAGCCAAGCAGCAATGTTAAAATAGAGGATTCCTAGCTTTACATGCACTTGGACAAGTAATGAGTATAACTGCAAATGATGTTCATGAAAAATGTATAGTGCTTACGGTGAAACAATTTTCTGCTAGAAATAACTCAAGAATTGGGTGCTTACTAGCAATAGAGATAAACCGGGATGAAGCACATATTATAATCAGATGAAGCAGGTACTTGATTCTGGTCCTCCTAGCCCTAGCTTAATTTTTGCTGTTAAAGGACAAGTGATCTAAAATATGTCATAGAATTTCTCTATAGAAGCTAATTTTAAGAAAATATTCCTCTTCCTTTTTTTTGTTCAAAGAAGAGAATAATGGAGCTTATTTAGTGTCATGCATGTCCTGTAATAATTTAGCTATATTAATTAACAGAGAGGTGTTGGGTTTTCTTCTTCTTTTTTTTTTTAATTATATCTGTAGGGCTAAAGCAATGAATTGTGACCAAAGTTCAGTGAGCATTTCTTCTACCTAATGATGCAAGTCAGGTCTCCTTTTAGCTGCAGGAAGATTGGGTGAGATTAGCACTAGACATGTTCAGTCTCTGCAGTGAAGCAGGATTCAGAAACACCATACCAAAGGGCAGCATTATTCAAGCTTGTTTCCTTGGGTCCAGAACCCATTCACCATGTCCCAGCATTGCAGCATCTGAGCTAACAAGTCTTTACAGATCTCCCAGCAGAAGAGGCTCATATGATGTATCTGTCTGTACCAAAGTGTATACAGACTACTCAGCACCCAGGTGAGGGTGGCTGCATTCTGCATTTTTCTCTCTAAGCAGTAGAAATCCAAAGTCCTTTATAAATTGGAGTTTGGGGATGTGTTCATGTTACCGCACAATGCTACGCTACAGCACTTTTTAATTATCTGAAAGACTGACAGAATCGTGGAAGCTGTTCTGCTTTGCCCAATAATTATGGCTTTGGGTATAAAAACTGTACAGATTAAGTTTTAAAAGCCTAGTATTTGTCAGGCAATGTAAAAGATCCTATGATATGTTCTCTCCAGATATTGCAGAAGTAATTAGATGATACCAAAAAATGTTAAATTTGTACCATTGAGGTCACAAGCAAATCTGAAATTATTTTTTAACCCTCTATACAATGCAAGAGCTAAAATCTGTCTTTGCTCAATTGAAATCTAAATGGATGTATGACAGGAATTAATATTCTGTTCCATTGCAATCCTATTCATGCCATACCAGACCCTAACTGTAACCCTAGCATTGACCCTGCTCCTAATCCTAAATCCTAAACCTAACCCTACCCCTGAGGCTAAAACCTTACCCTAACTCTAAACTTAAATCTTAGTATTAATCCTAACCCTGACCAAAGCCTAACCCTAACCTTAATTCTAACATTAACCCCTAACTCTAATACTGACCCTGACTCTGCCCCTGGTGCTAACCCTGACCCTAATACAAACCCTAACACTAATGCCAAACTCTAAGACTAACCTGAACTCTGAACCTAACCCTAACTGTAAGCCTAAACCTAGCACTGACCATGACCCTGAATCTTGCCTGACACAGGCCTTAATGGTAAACATGACCATAACCTTAACCACTAACCCTAATTCAAACCCTCACTCAGACAGGAATCCTAAACTAAACTCTGACCCTGACCCTAATACTATCCCTAACCCCTAAACCTAGCCCTAACCATGTCCATAACTCTAAGTGTAACCTTAAACCTCATCTTGACCCTCACCCTAACCATAATACTAACCCTAGCTCTAACACAAATTCTAATCCTAATTCTATACCCTAAACCCTAACCTGGACCGCTAATCCCTAACTCTAAACCTAATCCTATCCCCTATCCCTAATCCAATCCCTAACCCTAAACCTAACCATATGCCTGACCCTAACCCTGGCTGCCTAACTCTAAGCCTAACCCCCTAACCTAACCATCTAACCCTAACCCAAATCCTAACTTTAACCCCTAAACCTTACCCAAACTCTAACCCTAACCCATGACCCTAACCCATGACCCTAACCCTGGCTGCCTAACTCTAAGCCTAACCATCTAACCCTAACCCAAATCCTAACTCTATGCCCTAAACCTTATCCAAACTCTAACCCTAACCCCTAAGCCTAAACCCTAGCCTTAGCCTTAACCCTAACCCCCTAACCTTAGCCTTTATCTTAACCATAACCCCCTAACCCCAACCCTAACCCTAACTTCCTAACTCTGACACTACCCTTGACTCTAACCACGACCCTGAAACTGACCCTAACCCAAACCCTAATTGTAAACCTAACCCTCACCCTAACCATAATGTTAATGTAATTGCCTCCATGTCTTTCTGCACTCAGAAGAATGTGGCAGTAACAACAAACCTGTGATTTTCACCACTCGTGGTGCTGCTTCTCCATTGTTGCTTTCCAGTGCCCTTGCCAAAGCTGTAACCTCAGGCACAAGACGTGAAGTACCCTCAAGTGAAGATTCTATAAAAAAACCCAGGAAGACATGAAATTTTAAGAGATGTAAAGTGTGTTCTTTAAATAGCTATAGCCTTTGTTTCACAGCTCTGTTTTCTGAAGGTAAGTAATTTTTGCAATTACAAGTGGGGCAATATCAAATCCGTATGAAAGATTCATAACTGTGACTAAAATGAGTGATGTCTCCTCAGCTGATGCGTGCTTGAGAGGAATGCCTTTGATGCCAAGGCTTTTTAACAGGGCCGGTAGTGGCATGGTTGGGTGTGTCGTTTAGTCAGGTTGACAGTCTCTGCTGGATCTTTGCCAAGTGCTGCGTTAGATCCCAAGTTCTTAGAGACTTTCCTGGGCAGAAAGACAGAGTGAATTTCTGAGATGGGAAACCTGCAGTGTGCAGGATGCTAATAGAGATATCAGTTCTCAACTAGGGGAGGCTGCAAGACTGACAAATTGCAAAGAGAAGATGAGCAAAGGAGTGGGCGTGCGTGCACGTCTCTGTGTGAGAAAGGGGGAAAGAGAGAGATCACTTGTGCCAGAGAAAGCTGCTAAAGAGTGGAAAGCATTTGGGGAATCATGAAGAGAAGACTATAAAAGGGGGAGCTGTGAGGAGCAGTAAAAGTAAATTGCCTGCTTGATAGAAATAAATAGAAGTATGTATGTGTTGGAGAGAGGGTGTGTCACAGGCAAAGTTCCCAGGTCTGGTCAGGAAGCTGGTAAGAAAAACCTATCTAATAAATATTGGAGGTTTATTCAAGAACAGCATCTAAGCTTTATTCCTTGCTGTTGAAGCCATCATTTAGAAAACAAGTTAAAACAAGTTTGGTGGTCTCACCTTAGTCCCACAGGTCATTTTACACATTACACAACAACTGTATGGTTTTTACAAAAGACTGTTTCCATGATGTAATGGTGCAGACAGAAGCCCACATTGAAGGGTATTAACAGAAACTGTGGCAGCATAATTTGCCTGCATTTTCCCTGACTGTAACTAATAAATGCCCTCATCCCCAGCAGTATCTCAAATTTACTCAAATTAAAAGCTGCTTCTCTATGACAACAGACTATTCTCCTTGTTCCACTTCAAAAAGTATTAATTATGGAACATCATGTTTTACAAATATTTTTTCTGTATAAGTAATGCATTAAAGCACTATAGTGTTGAGTAAACAGCTAGGTGTGTTTTGCAATATAAGGAAGACTGTTTTCTATACGCTCAGAAAAAAGGTCACATCAGTGTTTTATAAGTAGGTCAGAGACAATTCTTTATGTATTTCCTAAATTCACATGGACTCTCCAGGTTCCAGCATAGGAATTCATGGGTAAAACTACTGTGAATAAAATATTAATGTTTTTCTTTAAAAATAAATAGACCCAGATATGCTGCAACATGAGAGGTAATGCTTTCCCAGTGCCGGATTTTCATCTGCATGCTTTCAGAGCTTTACTCAATTCAGTTTATTAGCATATAATTAATGAGTGTAAATGATATGAGATTCCCTTTGCAATAAAACCATTCATGAATTCGGGGCTTGTAACACATCCCTTAACTCTTTGTTTGGCATGACATTTGCTGTGAATGTTGGTCATTATTCAGAAGATCTACTTTCTTTCTAGAATCTAGTAGGGGTTTTGGTGAGGGGGAGAGATCAGTATCATCACTGCTGTTTAATCAAAAAATTTATTTGAAATGCTGATGGCTAGAAGGCTGTTTATAAGTTAAATGTATTAGACAGCATCAAAGTTGTGTAATATGGTGTGCTCCTGCTAGTGTGACTAAAACATGGCAGGCTTGCATGCCTGCTGGGCAGGGACGTCATCACCAGGGCTGTTCCCCCTTCCAGGAGATTTGGTGGATGACTCCAAAGTCATCTCCTCAGAAAGCCTTCTCACTTATATTTGGACTAAGTGTATGCGTTGTTGACATGTCCATTGCTGTCAAATTATGGGATATCATTTCACCTTGGAAGTTTCATAAAGAGGGGGTTGTTCCACTGTATTAATACCTATGACCAGGTGGTATTCTAAAGGAAAAGATTAGCCTGTCTTCTACAGAGGTTTCCTTGAGTAATTCCACCTCTAGCATTCGTTGGGATCAGAACTATGTTACATCATACACACACACACAAGATCTCTAAGACATCTTGACTCTGGAGAGCCTGAAAATTGCTGATACATATACAGGTTAACATCTGAAATGGGCTTATTTAGGCAGAGACCTTGCTTAATGTAGAAAGCACTGGAATGTTGTGCTTTCACCAGTGCATGCTCATTATAGATAAGCACACACTGTCCCATTTTCTTAGGTCTGTCACCCTTTGCCATGTGTGGAATAGATTATGATGACCCTTAGTATGAAGTGTGTGTAGCTGTTTTGGCTAAAATACATGATTTCCAACAAAGGGAAGAACATTCCTGCCAGCCCAAAGTGTAAAAACTATTTTCTTAAAGATATTTTCATAATATCCTGATTTAAGAAAGGACATGGCCAGAAAGATTGCAAATCTTTGTTTCCAGAGTGATCAGAAAGTGATTCCATGGGTATAAACATGTATTAGGTTTAGCCAAGTATTTGAAAGATCTAGTCATCAATATCATACTCCATGCCTTGGTAGAAATCCTCATTTTGCTGTTCACTTCTCGGTTAGTGGAATCATGTCACTGTTGATATCTCACACAGCAGAAACACAGCTCTGTGTAATGTGTGTAATGTCTGCCCTGGGCTCCACATGGATAAGAGGGAAGAGATAAAGCAGGTGGGATAGCATTTTGAGTGATTTTTCATGTATGTGACATGAAGATGAATGGACACTCCCTGGAGATCCTTTGTGAGAGAAATGGATTATCAAAGGGGTGGACTCCACCTGATTTACATGCTTGCTCCACTCTGACAGCCCCAGCTAATGGAAAATATCAGTGCTTGCTGGCAGATGCAAAGAATTCAAGGCAGATGTTTGCCTGTTTTGTGCCTGACTCCACTGGCCATGGGGCTCATTATGCACTATTATTACTCTAGATTTGGAACCTATTTCTCCTCAAATTAATTGTTTCTGGTTCAGTTATCTGAACCAATGTGCCTGATACAGCATGAAAACAATTACTGATTTGTGATTGTCCATTATGTCCCCCAAGGAAACATAATTTATTAGGCTGCTTTGGCAGCCAGTGGGTCTCATGAGTTTGGAAGCAGAGTTCCACACCATCAACAGGCTGGAGACAAAGATTTGGTGCAGAAGAGGTGCTAGGTTGACTAGGATGGCAGTGGAATGTCACTATTTCCTCTGCCTATGCAAGATACAACATCAAGGACACTGTGTGACCAGTTACAGAGCTAGTACCAGCAGAAGGATTCTGTTATTGTTTTTCAGACTACTTGTAATGGATGGTTGGCTGTAGAAGCACCTCTCACAGGGCTACACTGGCTCCAGCACCTGGAGAAGAAGCATATAGCTCTTCCAAGGGTGACAAAGGTGGTGGGCACACTGAAATTGCATTCTGATGCCAGTGCTGTGGATTTGGGTTGAGGGATGGATTGTGTTTCCCTGGTTTCATCTTTAGCTGCTCCCTTCTTCCCCTGCCCCTTCCCCCTTCTTTTTCTTCTTATAGGAAAGAAAGTGTTTGCTTTGTAGATTGCTTAGCATCTCAGTGGCCTGGAAAGCAGATTTACCACTGACTCACTCATATGGTTGTCTTAAAAAAAAAAAAAAAAAAAAAAAAGGAAAAAAAGCCATCTTTTGGAATTATTAGGGGGAAAGATTTGTAAAGGTTGCTTGTAAAGACTTCCTTATTTGTACAGCTCATAGAGGGTGAATTGGGGGGAGGTCAATAAACAATACTGGAATCACCAGCTGACATCAGAGTCTTGCTGATATCAGTCTTACTAACATGCATGTAAAACTACAAAGGAAAGTTTAAATTCCCAATTCTTTATTACACAGAATTTGACAAATTGACAACAAGGCATTTCTGCCTTGCACATTGGGAGCCTATGAAAGGGAAGAATAAGGCTATTCTTAGCCCCTTCAAAGACACACAAAGTAAGGCACAGAAATGTCACTTGCTGGGGGGGGAGGGGAGTTTGTTAAGGAACCGAGTACAAGACCGCTGTGTAAAACAGTCCTTCGTGACAAGGCAAACGGGAGCCCGCGGCGAATAGCCAGCCCTGCGCTGGCTCCGCACGCTCCCGTTTGTGCAACTACTGGAAACGTCTCGGTTTCTTCCCACCGCCCCCGAATTATTTTTACCCGTGCTCAAAGATTAAGCAGAGATTTCGGCAGAGCCTGGACGGTATGACCTCGGGACGGGAGTACAAGCGGTAACTGCAACCTGGGCGGACAACCTCAAAGCGTAGAGAACACCGCACCGGAGGCCGGGGAGCGCCCCGAGGGCTAGCTGAAGGTGCCGCCCGGCGGTTGCCTCGCCGCTGCCAGTGACCCCAGAACAGCTCCGGAGGCTCCCCTCAAACTTCCCAGCAGCGCCCCCGGCTGTGCGGGCCGGGACCGCCCGGAGCGCCCCGATGGTCGATTCCTCTGCCCTCCGCACCCGGCTGTCCCCCGGTAGACGGGGCGGCTGGGCGGTGCCTCCCCCCCGGCACGGCCCTGCCCTGCCCGGCGGAGGCGGTGGGCGGCTCCTGCGGCCCCGCATAAACTGTGGCCCCTCCCGCCACTCCCGCTGTCCTCGCTGGACAGCGGGGAGGAGATCGTCGCTCCCGTGGGAGCTGGCGAGAGGCTGCAGCGGCGGTTCTCCAGCCGAGGGGCAGCGCCTGGTGGTGACAGGGCGGAGAGCTGCGGGGCACGGGCGCGCCGCCTCCGCCTCCCGGTTGCCGCGGCCTCGTTTGCACAGCGGCAGCAGCAGCAGGCTCCGGCGGGCTCCCCCCATTGTCTGCCCGCGGGTGGAAGGCTAGGCTGCCCGCCCGTCCCCCGCTCTCCCCTTTGTGTGTGCTCCGGCCGGTGGCGGGGCGGCGCAGCGCCCGGCGTGATGTGCGCTGCGGGGTGGCGGGTCCGCTCCTCCCGGTGAGAGGCGGGGAGGGACCCAGGCTCTGCCCCGGAGGTTTTTCACCCGCAGCAGACGGAGGAGAAGGAGTATGGACTGAGCGCATCGGTGTACCATGGAGTCCGGCATCCGCTTGAGCACGCTCTGCCTTCTCCTCTGCCTGGGGCCAGGTAGGTGGATGCCGGACCCCCCGGGAGGGCATCCGAGAGCGGATCTGGAGGAGATTCGCGGCGACGATGCCCTGGTCCCTGGGCTGCCGCAGGTGCGGAGAGCGGCGGGAGGGGAAGGTGGGAGCGCCCGGGAAGTTGCAGTGTCGGCGGCTAGGATAACGGCACTTTCTGGGTCAGTTGCAGGGTTTGGCGTCGACCCTTCTCTGCAGATCGACGTGCTGTCCGAGCTACAGCTAGGAGGCTCCGCGGAGGGCGTGCGCCAGGTGCCGGGGCTGCACAACGGGAGCAAAGCCTTCCTCTTCCCAGGTACGGCCGCCCCAGCCCACCCTGCTCCACTCAACTTCGCCCGTCGCGGCCGTGACGCCCCTATAGCGAGGGGTTCGCCCGCTCCTTAAGCACCCGGGGTCCTTTCCCTTCCTGCCCGCTTCTCTTCGACTCTTCTTCTTCACCCCAGAACTGCTTGTTTTCTCTTCCACCTTTTTATTTTTTTTTTCTTTGACTGGTAAGCGCTTAGTTAAAATACAGCAGGAACGGGGATGGCAGATGGCTTATTTTGTAAGTCGTGGGGTGCAGTGATGAATAATGGCACCACCCACTCTTATGTTTTACTTGGGAAACGCTAAGCATATCCCAGTTCCAGCTAAGGAAATGCTCACTGAAAGTTTCATGTGAATCAAGCAAAATGCTGATATTAATGAAGTGCCCCGAAGGAGTGAGGTTGATGGCTGAAAATAAGAATACCCTTTTTTATCCAGGGAAAGTTGTCTTTGTGAGCTTCCGTGTTATACCCTTTGTCAGAAACAAAGAATGAGTTTTAGTTTGTTTAGTGTTGGTGATTATGTTGTTTGTGGTTTTTTTTTCTTTTTCTTTCTTTTTTTGTTTTTTTTTTTCATACAGGGAAAAGAAATAGTAGTTTTGCCCTATCTTTCAAAAATATGCTTAGAAGTTTTATTAAAAAATAATCTTACCTATATGGTAATTCTTAAAAGACTGTAAAATAACTTTCAATGGGTAGCTGAATTTATTGGCATAGGTTACATTGCCTGTGCTTCCACATTATCATTGTATTTTTAATTTGCACTTTGATAATGTACCAGTATGCTCAATGAAATTGGAGTTAGGAACATTTTCAGGACAACTCCTCTATCTTAGTTTAGAAAAGTCTAAAAATGGCCTTTAGAAGCAAGTCTCTTCACTGAAAGACGATGAGATGCTTCTTAAAAACACAACTACATGATAGCAAAGGATATGGCTCAAGATCTGGTAAAGCAAGAACAAATCTCCACATTGGCCTGTGGTTTTAAAATAGGGGGACTTGTTTGATGAATTCTAGTGTCATTCCAGGAGTTTGAGCTTGCATCTGAAAGCGTTTCTGCTGCGATAGGCAAGAGACCGTTTTCTTTACAGAGTTATAATTCAAGGGAGATAAGGTCTGGGAAGGGAATTTCTTTTTCATGTTAGCATTAATGAGATAATTTATCAGAAGCTAATAGTTGCCAAAGGCTTGCTGCCTTTTTTTTTCTGAGGTGATCTCTCTAGCAATGTTCTTCCCTGATACAGCCAGCGTGTGTCACTGTGGACATTACTGTGGAGGCTCATGGGCATATGCGTTTGGAAACACCGACACGTGTTGGTTTTAAACATCTGTGACGGGCTTGTGGCTCCAAAGTCCTCTGAGAAGGTGGCAACTGCTTACAGTGGCAATGAATTCATGTGGCTGTGGGGTTTGTGTTCTGCAGTAGCTGTAATTTTTAGGGTATGGTTTTGCTTTGAGGCCTTGTGCTATAATGGGACGGGGGAAGTCAAAGCTTCCTTTGATTTCCGTGGTACGAGGATTAGATGTTTGAAAGAATAAGACTTTTTATTGTATATCTTCCCAATGTTGGGCAAAAAAAAAGTACTGGGTAAAAGAATTTTTTTCAAGTTGTTCTCTCCTTTCCATTTTGAGTTTATGTAGTTCCTAAATGGTTATTGGTTTAGTTGTAGCAAAAGAAAAACTTTAAAATTTTTGCACCAACCTTTTTATTTTGTTGAGCGGAAACAGGGAAATACCAAGGACAAAACCACTTGGGTTTAAATAGTGGCTGAAGTCACTCAGCATCCTTTGGGAAGTCTTCAGCAGCCTACTGGACTGGAGATCCTTATCCTTCTACTGCATAAGATGACTGCTGATTTTCTTATAAAAGGGGGTCATTACTGAGCAAACAGCTTTTCGTTTCCTAACTTGCATTTAGAAATAGAGAAATTGCCTTCCTTGATCAGACCACTGGGTCCATTTAGTCATTTTTGCTCTGCTCTTAGAGCTCATGCTGTGGGAATATCGCTGCAATCTATGCCTCTGCATGTAAGTATCTACAGTGTGGGAATTTCAAATATGCACTGACTTGAAATTTGAAAGGTTTTGCCTTTCTCCTTTTTTTCCTCATCCCAGCAAATGCCTTAGTCATAAATTCAAGTAATTTGTGTATAGGACACAAATGACTTCAAATGATTTCTGAACATGCTCAGGAAGCTTTAACTTGTGATCACTCGCCTTTTGATTTTTATTTTTTTTCCAGATATTGGATCTTTTCTTGTACTATAGACATATTTATGACATTTTAGTACATTGCCTTTTTGGTAGACCACATTCTCTATGGGTGTAAAGTCTTACCTTATGTTTGCTTAAAACATACAGAAAGCCTAGATGCTGTTCTCTATTTTAGAAATTATGAAAGTGGAAGGTTGAACTGCCAACAAGTATCAGACAATTAAAGATCTGTGATGAGATACTTGTATGTGCAGCTACAGCAGGATAGTCTCTTTCCTTCTGTTCCTAGGTGAAAAGTCAGTTTTGGCTGCTTAATTAAATGTAGCATCAATTTTCAGTATAAGAGCTTTAGCATCTAATTGGCTGTTCTGACAAATTCTTCATTGCATAGTTGATTTTCAAAGGTACTTGTATTTCTAGGCCATGTAACACAGTAAGCAGTTATATTCTGAAAGTAGTTTCGGTCTGTTATAGTCTGTTCAAGAACATTTAGGCACATCCTCATAGAGTTCATGATTTAGAAATAGAGCCATTTGAAATTTGCAGTCACTTGATCTTTTTATTTTTGTGTACCATTCTGCTCTGCCACTGTACAAATACCGTAGAAAGTATAACATTTGGGAAAAAATATCTTTCCACTAACTTCATTATTAGGTGCTGTGGTCTTGAATTCTAAAGCTTTCTAGATGCCTGATTATCGCTGGCTGTAGTGATGGTAGGACCTGAGTGCCACTGTAATCTAGTTCTGGTTAGCTGCAGGGTCTTCTCTTTTTGGGAGCGTGATTTGCAAAGTAATTGTAAACTGTTCCAGTGTAGCTTGTGGGAAAATAAAATTATGAATAGAAAGCAGGAGGAAGTCTTCCAAAATGTTAGTGTTGCTGTATGTGAACATCTGCCAGCACTTCCTAGCCAACAGCAGATATTATTATCAAAATAAATTAAGTGGAAAATTATTCCTCTTCTTGTCAGAACAGCAGAACAGAAGTCAGAATATCCACTCCACAAACTTCTCTCTGTTGGTGACTGTTTACGTAAGTCAGTGAAATTTTTCAGCGCTGTAGTTTTTCCTTTTGCTGAACGGGGGTTACACTAAAGGGTAAAGACCAAATCAGGTGGGTGGATTAAAGGGTAATTAATGTAGTTGATGAAGGGTTTTGGAGAATTGGCAATTCTTTCCATGTAAATATACTGCATTAATATGATTTGAGGAGACTGGTGGAGATCAGAGTTCATGTAGCCATTTTTCTAATGCAAGTATGAAAATCACATTGCTGCATGAGCACTTGTTGCACATGTAACTGCAGGGAAATTTGAAAAGGCTGACAAACACTGCAAGAGAGACTGGAGGGTGGTGTGGGTTCTGAATGGGTCAGACCCACCTGGCTTAAGTCTATGCTCAGGAGACTTAATATACAAGGTCCCAGTGAAGCCAGGTATTTCAACTTGCAGCAGGAAATTGTGTTCTGAGAAGTGAGAACCTAAATAAGGGCTGCAAGAGCAACTTGGTTTCCTCTGGCACTTCTCTAGGCAGTACTTCTTATAATCCTCCTTCTTTCCTTTAGACTCTGAGTTATATATATTTTATAGATAAAATTTTTTGATAGTCTTTCTGTATCTTACTTTGCTGTTAAGAGCAAATACTATGCATCAGACTATTTTTGTCCAAAGAGTGTGAGTGTACTACTGCAGACGCCTTCCAACTGCCTCCAGCAGCAGTGGAGAGTGGTGGAAAGTACACTGTAAATCACATGATGAGAGACACCAAATATGAAAGCCAAGTGATGTGTAAGGAAAATATATGCTCATCAAAAGATGTATATAGTCCTCAAAGAGGAGGCTGAAGGGTGGATGAGAGTGCAGTCAGATGGTTACAAGCACAGAAACATACTTAAGGAAAGATAAAAAGGCTATGGCAATTAAGAAAATGTGGGGGCTTGTGTATCTGAATGCAGAGCTTGGAACTCACTCAGAGGACAAGATTTTCCTCTGCCAGTTAGGATATGTAGCTCTTAATATTGTTATAAATAATACTGAGATCTCTGATGAGGAGAGACAGTTCTAGAGGCAAGATATGGTATATTGGGATGGGGAACAAGATGTGCTATAAAACACCAGAAACATTTTTTAATCTGTTAGTAGGATGCATGAAAGGACTCAGCAATACCATTCTTTGAATTGCAGGTTCCTGGCACAAAACCCCCTTGAACAGGACTTTTGATTTAACTGATTGGTTATGTATTGCTGCATGACTGGATCATTAGCCTGTTATTTTAAAATGCTAGCAAAACAATATATCTCTCTGTGTGTGTGTGTGTATATATATATATATATATCATATCCTTTTGTAAAGATCATTGATTTTTTTGGCCACGAGATCATCTCTGGATCCTAAAAATAAAGCTTTAAAACCAGACGAAAGTAAACTTTCTCTCACAGAAATATGATTTATGTTGCCTGTGCACTTCACATGCATTTCCTCGCCACCTGTCATTGAAACTATGGACAGATGCTTTCTGCAAGTTCCAGCTGAGGCTGCTGAAAATGTTACTGTTCCCAGCTGTTTGTCACCGCCCAGGAGCTGGAGGTTACTGTCCTCACAACTTTTCTAAAGCAAGAGATTATGTGAGTGTTCCTATGTCTGTTGATGGCAAAGTTGGCCAGCTTTGGGAGTGAACCTGGCTGACTGCAGTGACATGGATTAGAGAGCCCCATAAAATTCCCTTTCTCCAGCTGTACTCATCTCTCAGAGGAGCAGTAACAGACAGTTGAAGGAGAGGATGCTAATGTTGCCAACTGGCATGGCTGACTGCAGAGTGAATACCTATCTGCAGCTTTTTTTTACCTTGGAAGCAAGCTGGTTTCTCTCAGAATTGCAGAATCCTCAAAATGTGAGACCTCCAGTGCAGAGATCATCTGTAGATAATAAAAATTTCCAAAATTATTCTGAGACAAAGAAAATTCCCTCACCTCTTAATTAGTCTTTCTAAAAACTGAGTTTAATTTCATAAAGTATAGAACTACTTTTCCATATTAGAAATGCTTAGTGGCCACAACTACTCTATGACAATGCATTAGAGAGATCCAGATTTTGTTGTGTCTGTAAGGACAACCTACACTTTCTTCCCACTGCCCTCATCCTCTTCCACTTCTGTCATGTTCCAAAGTCACCCCTGCACCTGTGCAAACAGTAACCAGAGTGGTACAGCATTGCCTGGGTTGTGACTGATGCTACTGGGGAGCCTGGATGGATATTGAAGGAGAGACATGAAGAGCAGGGTCTGCTGCCATGAGACATCCCCTTGCTCTGGAGCAGCTTTATATTCAGCATCTTCCTCCTCTTGTTAGCATTGGTAGCAAGAGGAGGTGTTTGAGAAGCATCTGCTTCTTGAAGAGCCTGCACAAAAAAGGAGGAGCTAGTATGTGGGAATCATCTATCCAGTTCCCATCCCAAGCTATGCTGAGCTACTGTGTATGGTGAGCTACCCGCTAGCTACTGCACAACAATATCCTGATGAATAACCATGAACATACCCTAGTACCAGAAACTCTGTTGCTTGCTAACCCCTTCCATGCTGGTTTAACTATAAAACAGAAGGGGAAAAAGTTTTGGGAAGGTAAACACAGCCCTTAACTGTTGTGGACTTGTGATTGATAATGGCATAGCAGAGGATAGGACTGAAAAAATGGATAACAAACAGGAGCCTAATATATGACAGATACCAAAACTCAGGTTTCCAGAGAAGATGATCTTGTAATCCATGTATGTACTCATTAATGCATGTTGATACAAAATAACATTAAGAAATGACAGAAAACTAGTCCTGTAGCTTTTTCTGGGGACTGTAACTAACTTACTGCTGAAAGTTCCAAAGAAATAACATTGCTGAGAGTGGGCATTAGGCATATGAAGCATAGTGGGGGCTGTGGTTTCAGCTGAAATTGAAGATGTGCTGTTGGCAGCAGGACAGCAGTGTACCAGAGAGAGCCCAGAACCTGCAGCACATGTGCCCTGAAAGAGGGGACAGTGTCTTTTGTGGGTAGCCATCAAGCATGTCTTTCCAAATTGCTGGAGGAGGGGTTAGCAAGTGACATGTGAAAATGAGGTGTTGCTACCCTTATGTAATTCCTTTTGCTGTGACATAGTTGTGTAGTCATGAAGCATGGCTGAGATTAGCTAGGTTAATAGTTTCTTTAGTGTTTTCTTCTCCCACTGTAGCACGGCTCATCCTCCAGTGAGGTTTCACAGAGGACAGCAGCACTTGCTAAACATCCCTTTGTCTAAATCTAGATCAGTCATAATGTCTGCTTTTCCCACATAAGATGTGGGAAATAGTTTCCTACTCTTCCCCCTGACCCCAACTTGCTTATGTTCCTCTAGTCTCTATCCTCCAGGGCATGCAGGTGCTGGCTTGGAAAAATAACTCTAAGAACAGTTAGCTTCACTGCTTCCACTGAGTCTTAAGGGAGGTACAGAACTGAGGCCCTAAGTTATCTAATACCAGTAGATAAGAGCTAGAGATTATATATAGCTGTCATGAGAAACTGTACTTCCATGTAGCTGCTCTTCACGTCTATATTTTGTCCCACTTGGTTGTGTGCCAAGGTGCAGATCCACAGAGCAGCTGTAGTCTCCTTCCTGCACTGCTAAAGTACAGCTAAATAATGGGTGAAATATGATGTTTCATATTTTTTTCCTTCTTTCCATCTGTTTTGGCTAAATTCCTCTGTACTGTCCCAAAGTTTAAGAAATCCTAGTTTTTCTGTCTTGGTGTTATCCAGAATATTTCTTCTCAGGAAAAATATGAGAAGAAATGTGATAAGAAAAGGTACTTAATTTTTTGTTTAAGGTACTTACTTTTTTCTTTTTTTAAAACTATTATTATTTTTTTGCCTGGCCATGTTTTCTGTGATAAACACCTATCATG